>NC_090874.1:19243242-19250742 GCF_036669935.1 Montipora foliosa | reverse complement strand
AATGAGTCACTAAACAAAAAGAAAAGAAAAATCACACCCGTAAGTCGACCAATGAGAATTGAAAGAAACTACTAAACAAACTTCTAATTTCGCGCTAAAACACGTTGCATGTAGGTACTTCGAATTCTGATTACCGATCCCGCTGTTTGTGATATTATTTGTTGGTCGGATAAATCGTTGATATTTGTCAAGAATTATCGAGAGGGTATAGCATTACAAAAGCCCTTAATTAACGCCGAAACACGGGATATGTCAACTAGGAAAAGAATTAGTCTGAGAGCAAATGTAATCCCGTGGGAATTTCGTGCTGAAAGCAAGCCACCATTTTAAAAGTGTTCATTAGGGTGTAGTAAACATGAACGGTTTTGGTGGTAAATCTGCAACTTGCTACGACGGGTTTTAAGGAGGGTTGAAAATCGGGCGTACATGAGCAAACATGAGAACGAAGCTGGTACATTAAATTACTTATAAACTCGTCAATTCCCATCGGTTAACCACCAAACTTGACAGAAATTCGTGCATTGATTATTTAGTGACAACTGCTGAGTATGAAGTGATCACGTGATTTTCTACCATGAAAACTAGGCTGGAATAGAATATTACATATTACTATGTTTAATATTTGCAAAGGCTTGTCAAACGTACTCAAAATTGGCAGAAATTATTTGTCTAAGGACCCTTACCTTATCTAATTTAACGCATCATCATCATCCTCTTGTTCCTCAATATCGCTGATATCATCATCATCATCATCACATTCGCCTGGTTGATTCTCACATTTATCATCATCTTCGAGACAGCTGCAGAGGTCCGTGCATGGCAATCCTGCCTTGCGGCACTGACAGTGATTCGTCGAGCATCGTTCCGTTGCACATTTGCACTTCACAAGCTGTATTATAGCCTCGGGAGCGGGTGAAAGAGTTGTCATGACGGCGATCCACTCATCATTTTCCATTGTCCAACCATACCTCGTGGTGAAGGTAAAACAGGATTAGGTACACGGTCATTGTTCCAAACCATCAACTGGCAGTGTGCTCGTAGTATGGCTTGGTGCAGAGCTGCCTTAGTTTGTGGTAATCTGTCTGATTCAGCTTGTCTCTTCTTAAACAACGACCACCTGAGCTCTTTGACAGGTTTAATTGTGGCTTTTGGCTGGTACAGCTGGCAGACGAATTGCTTAATCCCATCAAGGGTTTCTTCGTCGGGTTTTTCATCTTTACCCAGATTGGCTGAGGATCTAAGGATCGACTCATTGTCGTCTTCAAATTCTTTTAGCAAGTCGGTTTCCCTTTTCCTGGAAAACTGCCCGTATTATTAGCCCTGTTAAGGCATGGAATGCTGGTAGTGCAGCTGTCTTGGCTGGTCCAAGTGCTTCTACAATTGGTTGCAACTTGATTGTTCGGCGAGTTGTTGCTGATCCAGTCACAAAACTTGTATTTGGGCACATCTCTTGATAGCGTCTGATAGCTAGCACTAAAACAGCGGTGTCTGGAGAATAGATTGAAAGTTCCGTAGCACCGTCAGCTATAGCGTCTAGCGAATGGAGGATAATCTTTGTGTCCGCTTCTTTGTGGTCGCTCTGCAAATGGCTCACGTCCTTTTATGTCAATTTACACACTGTCGCCCCCACCACAACGACCTTCTTCCCTGTAGCCTCACCTCTCTCCATCACCTTCTGGGTCAGAAAAGCTGGTAGTTCTGCTTTGGTCTTCGCGTGGGATATGAGTTCAAGGTAACTTTAGCGATATGAGTTGAATCCGTGATATCGTAGTAAATGGGTTCTTGAGTGCTTTGTCGCTTGCTCCGAGTGGCAGACTTAAGCGAAGACAGAACATCATACCTATCAAAAATCAAACGGATCTGCTGCGTGTTATTGTATTTGATGAAAAGACGGGCGATGAAATGTTCCGCTAAGTCTTTGAAAGACTTGATCCAGTCTGGCGTATCTAACAATTAGACCTCTGCCATGCTATCAAGGATTGCGACTGTGACATCGCTACTGCCTATGGAACTCGTACTTGACTCTCCACTTTGTTTCTCAAGGATGTGAATCAACGTGCTTTTGCAGGAGCAATGCATCATTGTCCCATCTGAAGCAAACAGGGACCCTGGAACTACCGTGAACTCATAGAGACCGATAACCTCTTTGATATCAATATCTGGGCGACTCTTGCAAACCATCATTAGCCGCGCAAACAGAGGCCTGTCCTCTTTAAAGTGCCTATAACGTAAAAAAGTTTTATTTTCCTATTTGGAAGTCCATATTAAAAAATGAACTTTGGCGAAGGAATTTTTCAATTGCAGCGAGAGGCGCAGTTTCTACGATTCTTTCAATCCTTCTTTTATTTGGTACACCCATTCCGCTGGTCAGGACTTCACGGGCTCGCTGTGACGTAGATTCAGGAATGCTATGTTGGCGTAGGTCTCATCTTTTCTTACTAATCAACGCCAAGGTATCGCTCAGCGATCGTTTTGGGTATTTTTCAGTAAACAAAAAAATCAATCATGCCTATATTTATCATCAAGGATAGTGCCTCTGAATTCGGAAGTGAATAAACTGGCGATTTTAAAAAAAAGAATTTGAGGCGAGTAGTTGCGGTCTCGACGAGTCAGCCAGGGCTAGCACTGAAACCCAGAACTACACGGAACCCTACGTGGAAGAACCATTAGCAGACGAGGGATGGCTAAAAAATTGCAAAAAAGAATAAGAAGATAAGGAGGGTCTCGCGAGGGAATTAAATCAACGCCTATATGTGTGTTCCTGTAATCGAATTTTGTCAGTCTTCAACGATCTTTTCATTTTGCTATCCAAACAATACTAGAAGTCATCGTCTTTGAAGTGAATCTCGCAAAATGACGAGGTTTTATCGGGATCCCAGTTCTTTCTTTTCGCCAAGACAAAATCTACGGCCATTTTTTCCTTCTTTTTTGGGCTATTGCGTTTTCCGAGGCGAAAAAAGTATTCCAATGTATACTTTTTCTTTTTTCAGGATCAGCTGTGTTGTTACATCGAGCGGTAACGAATCTTTCAGCTATTTTTCCACATCAACTTTCAAATCCTCATGTTCTCTAATCACGTGTTCCTGAATCTACGTCATAAGTTGAGAGAAGACTTGAGTGAGTGGTGTGCCAAAATGGCGGGCAATTTGAATGCCTTTAGAAAATCGTAGAAAATTCACCTCTCGTTCGAATCGAAGAATTCTTTCTCAAAAGTACTGAATTTTTCGATATGGACTTTCAAATAGGAAAATGAAAATTTTCACTTGCTGTACTGTCTTAACTTTGGTCACCTTCCCATTTTTTTTTTCATGTCTGTAAGTTACGCTTCATCACAGCCCAGAGATTTATCTTACCATATTTGACTCTATCTTCTACAAACGAGCTGAACAACTTTTGCCCTATTTCAACCTGCTCAACCAGATCTTTCTTCGTTTTTTCGCACACAGCTTTCTTCGTGACTCGATTATAAAGGTCGGTATTTGGTCCAGCGTTATCGCCAAGTGAAAAGGGGTCAGTGTAGCTCTTGATTGTCTGCGTCAGTTGATGGATGGCTTTGTTCTCTCATTGGTCGTAATAGCAGGAGAGAAGTCATGGTGGTGTTCTTTGGAATCTGTAGTCAGGCCTGCCATAGATTTGGCCTCTGTTGCTAGTCTTGCTAGTTCTGGATCAATAACTTTCTAATAAAGGAAAAACTTTGTCCGTGCGCTGAGATTCAGCGTGATCCCGACTAGTCCACCGGACACTTTCATGGAGCGGTTTAGATGTTCTAGAGCGTTGTCGCCTCCTACCGTACGAAATGGAACTTCATGGTTTTTGTTTACTACCCAGTTGCTGTTGGTGAACTCTTCGTATAAGCGGGGGTCTGTGTCCTTCAGGGATGCCATCTCGGCGAGATAGGCAGGGATCATTCTTGCGTAATTAATCTTGTCATGAGCAAAGACGTACTTGGTGAATACTTCTAGGGAAGAAAGATGTACGCAAACTGTCAGTTTCCAGTGCGCACAGCCTTGATGAAGGAGAACATCTCCATAAACATCCTCGTATAGTGGCGTGTTACTACAAACAACAGACTGCTGTTGTTCTGAGTGTGGTACTCAGACATTTCATGATGACTTCAGATGAATTAATAACATCAATGAATCGTTGATGAGCTCTCTCGATTCTCTCATTTACACCCTCTCTGCACGTGTCACTGAGTTCCCTTGATAACTGCTCAAGACTGTCGTAGGGGTGGCTCATTCTTTAGAAACCCTTCTAAGTATAGTCTAAAGAAGGCTTGGAGAGACATCAAGTGCGGTTTTTCTCCCCTTCTTGCTTTCCCTAAAGAATCTGTTTGACAGTGCACGATCCATATAGTTCAGCCTCTTGCCAACTCAAGTCGATTCCACCACTTTCTATGTAAGCTCCAATCTTCTTAAGAACTGCCATGACGATATGTAATTCACCAGGGCGCAAGACGAGATGGTTCAGGTCTTTTCGAGCCATTTTAAGCTTTTTAGCTGGGAGATATAGTCCCATGTCGAGAGAGATAACAGTTTCCTTTCATCACCAACCACTGCCGTCGAAATGTCTTGAGCCCTCATAAGAACTGTCAGTAATGTATTCCACTCGTGGGCAGGATGTGCCGACAATGGCGGTGCACCAACACGTGTCAGAGGTAGCGCTTCGTTGACTAACGAATGGTACGCAGACCACATGGCCAACTTACGAATATCTGCCAAGTTTTGTGGCTTAATTGAGGATGTTATAAGTAATTTAAGGTACCAGCCTCGTTTTCATGTTGGCTCATATACGTCCGATTTTCAACCCTCCTTAAAACCTGTCCTAGCAAGTTGCAGAGTTGCCACCAAAAATTTTCATGTTTACTAGACCCTAATGAACACTTTTAGACAGGTGGCTTGCTTTCAGCACGAAATTCCCACGGGACTTAATTTTACGACATTTGCTCCCGGATTAAATGTTCTGCCCACATCATGCTTTAAAAACTTGGGACGAAGTCGACAAGCGCTATTAATACCGTAGTTCATTCCTTCGAAAACAAAGCACCCATTGAGAATCCCGGAGCAAAACAGACAGTTAGGTTTTTAGTAAAGGGTAGTATTATGGTATATCGCACACTTTTTGTTTAGTGATCATGAAAAAAATACGAGCAAACAATTCTTGGTCTTGGTCCAGTTCTTGATCCAATCAAACCAAGAGAAAGTGAATGAATCGCATCTCCTGGCTCCGCGAGCACTTGTAAAAGACTAGAAAACAGTTTTAAAACAGGACTCTATTTGATGAAAAACTTGAACCTTCGTACCGACTTCATTACTATAGACGACTTTCAGAACGAAATCGATGTTATTATTATGCAAATAAGTGGCGGGGTATTCAGCAGATAAGCTATACTTTTTTCTATTTTTTACTTTTCTTTCTGCACTTTCAGTGGAACAAAGTTTATTCTTACTAATATCTTTATTTGTGAAAGAGGAATCGTTCGGTTATTGTAATAGGATGACGTGGCCACTAACTGTGAAACCGCAGCGGACAACACAGGCCCCTATTGTACCTCGAACCACTGAGAGTCTTCGTTGAATAAAAGTGTCAATTATTATCCAGAGTTGCAAAAAAGGAAACAGGATTTGTTTTCTCTCCTTGCACCCGTTTTATGTTGGAAGTCGATATTGTTCACTCACCGTAGTGACCTCTTCACTGACACCCATTGAACCACTTTTTCGTGATCTGTCAAAGTGCAGGAATGGTTCACCCTTAATTCAATAAATTCAATGAGTGTCAGTGAAGAGGTGACTGGGTTGTGTCAACAATATCGACTTCCAATGTAAAAAGAGTGGAGGAAGCCACGTTCCCAATTCAAGGTAACTTAACCTGTAAAACTGCTGGTTTTTAGTCTGGTTCATTCTTCTTTTATCCATTTTATCATGACTGTTCATACTGTTTCTCTGTGCCCACTGTTCCTCGGTGCACAGTGTTCCTCTGTACTCTCTGTGCCCACTGTTCCCCTAAGCCTACTGTTCCTCTGTACTCTCTGTGGCCACTGTTCCCCTAAACCTACTGTTCCTCAGTGCCCACTGTTCCTCTAGTACTATTCCTCAGCCCTCTGTTCCTCACTGCTTTGATGTAATGATTAAAGCTTTCACTTCCCAGACACAACAAGGTGACACACCTCAAACAGTTTGATGTAACATGAAACATCGTTTAATGCTCCTTCACCCAGTAGCGGTTTTGTCCTTACAAAATCCTCCCAACGATTACTTGCCGGTGTAGTGCACTCAACTAAACCCTCAATTCTTTCTGGACAAAGTTGTAGAGTTGCTAGAATCTAGTTTAATTAATGGGCAGGCCTAGCTCCTATGAGTCTCCTGTAGGGGAGCATTCCAACTAGTAAATGGAATATCATAGGTTTGACTACTTCGATGGAGCAATCGCAGACTGTTTTTCCGAGTTTGCCTCCGACATTACCGATTAATTCTTTTTTTTTTCCGCCAAATGAAGTTACTATGGCAATCGCATGGAACCACTGGCGGGAACGTAGGATAGTCGTTTTCTACTAAAAAACTAACACTGATGAAAAAGCTTTTAAAAAAGCAAAATAAATGCTAATACAAAAGGAGTACTCAAACCTGAATAAAAATTCATTATATATTGCTTTTCTTCCACTCTTTCCCAATATAAAAGGTGTGAAACCTCTTTAAAAAGCTCGTTGCTGGAAGCTTTCAAGAAAATTAACTGCATTCCAGGGGAAACGAGAGGGAAATGTTTCTCACTGTATATTGGCAAGATCCTTTGATTTACCATAGTTTTCAACAGTTCTCTCACTACCGTGCTTAACTATAGGGATTTTCCCGTTTCAAGTCTCAAGTGTGAAACAATGTTGTATTTGTTTCTTCGAGTAATTTCCTCTGAAATGTCTCTTGCAGCATTTCTTGTCGCTCTTAAAGGCTTTCTTTTCTTCCACTCTTTCCTCTGGTTTGACCTCTCTTCGTTAGAGTTTTCACATGTCTAGATGATTCTCTTCCAAGTACGATCCGCCATCATTCAATAAACATTTCAACCAAAAACCCTGCAATAATTGTTTACGGATTTGACGTCTCGTTCAGCGCCATCAAAAGAGAATTCACAGTTCACTGAGGATCATATTCTCTAGAGTTCTCTGGGTCGTTTCCAATAAAATGACCGCTCCATGACATTGCAACGGATTACAACACCTCCAGAGTGTCAAAACTAAAAGTATGTTAGGAATTCTGGTACGACGTACTAACATTCCTTTCAAGTACTTACAGTTAGAGCTTCGTGCACCTTAACTCCCTCCAACTGAATATCCCTAGCTTCAATTACGTTTAGTTACGTCCGCAAACTTATCAAGACGTTTCATGCAAAACAGGTTGTTATTGAGTAATCGTTGCATCAATACTTGTTTTCCCCTAAAACAGTAAATGTTTCGTTTAGTTTCATTCGTTAAGCCTTTTCGTTCGTTTAGATTAAAATGACACACTCTTA
>NC_090874.1:19233242-19235742 GCF_036669935.1 Montipora foliosa | reverse complement strand
AAATGCTTTTGTCCGGCAGGTAAAGTGGATAATGACCCTGGATACGACCCCTGCATTCAAGCACGCCGTCAGCATTAGACTGCAGGTTTAAACGCTGTCTGTCTTCCTCAAAGGTATTTATCCCCTCTACTCGCCTCTGAACTCTTTTCTCCCAAAATGTCTTCTGCCTCTGTATCTCCAATGTGGTCAATGGCCCTCTTAGCCTCTCCCCAGCACGATGAGACGCATTATAAAGGAAACAGTCGATCTATGCACCTATTCTCAGCACACGCCATAAGGACGATCCGAGAAGAAGAGTATCCATTTCATCATTTTCTTCTTTAGCCAGTGCAAACACTTGTTTCATGGGCTTCATCTCAGCAGCAGCCTCCTGTGACACCTTGGTTAAAATTCTGGGTGGCCACTGTAACGGGTCACTGAGCCATATTGGTCCCTTCCACCAAAGGGTATTTTCTTTCGTCACTAGCCCTCCTCTACTGGCAAGGTCCGCCGGGTTTTCACCAGATGGGACGTGCCTCCACTCAACAGCCTCATGTTCTTTGATCTTACGGATTCGATTTATGACAAACTGTTTGAAGTCTTCCCCTTTCAGTATCCAGTGCAGAGCTACTGAGCTGTCTTGCCAAGCCGTCATCGAGGTCACTGGGAGACCAACCAATGCGTCTGACACATTCTTGATAAAATCAACTGCCATGTGGCCAGACACCAGTTCCAACCTAGGAATCTTCAATCCTTGTTTAGCAAGGCGACTGCTGGCTGCAACAAGACCTTGTGTAATGCAGGACCCTTGATTCACCACAGCATAGACCACCGCAGCTACTCCCCGTCCACTCGTTTCACCAAATTCATGAAGCGAGATCTCTTCAATTTGCTCCCCTGCTATTACCAGTGCTCTAGGCACATCTAACAATCGGGAAAGATTCTGCTCCCACTTCTGATATCTAATTTCAAGTTCCTCAGGAAGCTTCTCATCCCATGCACACTGAGCATCCCTCGATTGTTGGTTTTTTGTGCAGGGTAACTGGAGAGGCAAACCCGAGGGGGTCATAGATCTTGGCGACTTTGCTAAGGATACCCCTCTTAGTGGGAACTGACAACTTCACAGGGAATTCTACTCCAATTGTATCGCAGTCCTTATCCCATTTCGAGCCAAGTAGACCGCACTCTTCAGGCCCCATTCCAAGCTCTTGTTTTGCGTAAGTTAGGGACTGATCACTGACTTCATGGTCGAGGTCTAACTCCCTGGCATTTAAGAGCCACTGCCTATAAATATGGACCAAACAACGGCACAAGTCGAAAATTTGATTTCGCTCATTTTTTGCTCATAGATTGGCCCTAGCTAGAAAACAAACGGACCATAGTTAGTTTTCATTAACGCAGCCTTTTTCGGAAGAAATTTGCGAAAAACGATTTCGCCCCGAATGAGCTCAAAATGTACTTCCGGTTATGCTGAAGTTTCTGAATATTTGATTGCTTCGCGCGCCGCACAACAGCTACTTGAGAATCTATCAAGGGCTTATATATTCAGCCTAGGTCTTCATTGTATGACTGGGCGAAAAATAAAATAAATCGAGGTTTCGTTTGAGCCCGAAACGAGATAGAACAGAAACGCAAAATATTAGAAGGTGATGCAAACGAATTATGGCACTAAAATATCGCCACATTTTTTTATGGGCTATAACTTTAAATGCCATAAAAACACTTTATACGGGTTAACTATACACCCACGTGTTTGAAAATCAAAAAATATCTCTGGGCAAATTGTTTTAAGTCGCCCGCCTTGGCCTGTGTTTCTCATCAATTTTTCCCTGAATCCGCCGTGGGAATGTAAACAATTGCGTGACGCAGGCGGTAACCCTGAATACATATTAAATTCGTTTCCAACAAACCGCAGATGGCTATCTTAGAACATTTGGGTGAAAAAAGAAAAACATAATGGACCACTTTTAACTTTAATTTTTTGAAAGGCATCGCTTTAGAAATTTCGGGCATTAAAAACCCCAATTAAAAGCAATTTACTTGGTGTTCGGGTGTTACTGCTATGTCGTTTTAAGCTGTCGTTCTTTATTGAATTATTTTAATTACAAGAACGAATTCTACTAGTAGAAAGAAAATCGTTCTAAGTTCATTTGTTAAGCGTAATAACAAGTTGATATTCTTGGTTTGTAGCATTACGTGATCTGAAGGAACACTGCAGTGATTAGATTTGTATTTGTTGATTTCCACTGATCGATTCTCGGTTAAACGTTTTGTTTGTACCAGTCAGCTTGTCGGCATTTGGCGCCTTTTCTTCTTCTAAAAAGTTGGCGAAGGTAAATGCAAAAAGAAGCTACCTAAACCTCGACAAATCTTAAAAGTTTAAATCATAAATAAGAGACCTCAACAGTGCCTGTATCTCGATAAGCTATTAATTTGAACAATTACTATGCTGCACGGATTGCTTTAATTTCCAGGTTACGCACTTACTGTACATATAGTTTAAAGGCGCATGTACACGACA
>NC_090874.1:19223242-19225742 GCF_036669935.1 Montipora foliosa | reverse complement strand
TTCATTTCACGCGCTTCACTAACACTCTGGCCCCCAGACAACAGGTCCTCCACCTAGTGCCCATTTTCAATTTCGCTCACACACGTCGCGATGTGCATTTAAATGCTGCTGGATCACTGCCCCTAACAAGAAGGGTGACGGTCCTAAACCAAATAACATACGAGTGAACCGCAACACAAGGATCTCCTTAGGGTTTTCCATGTTTACCCAATGGAACCGAAGTGCGTCCCTATCTTCCTTCCGTACTCGCACTTAAAGGAACGCCTTCTTGATATCTCCGGCAATGACCACCGCATGAAACTTGCCGCGTACAATCACTTTCCACAGCTGATTTTGGAGTGGAGAGCCAACATTAGGCTGATTTGGCAACAGAACGGGAACGTCAGTGGCGACGGCGCGCGCAGAAAAAACACCAATGAGAATTCAGAATAGAGTAGACTCCACTCTTTTATTCTCTATTCTAAATTCTCATTGGTAGTTTTGCTGCGCGCGACGTCGCCACTGACGTTCCCGTTCTGTTGCTAAATCAGCCTATTACGACACTCGTTAAGGAATGGTGCAGTAGTCTTGGCACGTGCAGAGGCATCATACACTAGACGCGTCTCGGTGGTCGCTGCGTTCTCCGTAATGACTGGCTTGTGAGGAAGAGAGAACTCTCTCCCCACCACTGGTAAGTCTACCTTCTGAACAATGCCTTCTTGCAGTCGTTCTTGGATGATACTGTTGTAGGCCTCCAGCTGCCCGTTCCTCTTCAACCTTTTCACCAAACTTTCCAGACGCTTCAAACTGCCTGCTTGATTGTTAACCAAGGGGGGCTGCGCTGAAGCTGTTCAATAAACTCTTCATGTACAACGCTTTGGTCTCCACTGGCCCTATCCTGAAGCCCCAGGACATCGAGACGACACAACTGTTTGTAGTCGCTGCTTACAGCCTGAGCAAGGAAGATGTTACCCTGCCCAGATTCTCCACCGCTGTTCATAATTGTCCACCCGAATTTCGTTTGTTCAGCAACTAGCTAGCTCAACAATCTTTCCCACTCGCTGATAGCCAGCCATCTTGATCTTAGGCTCCAGCACCAAGTATAATGTGAATAGGTAACTCCTTCTTGGTTGCTGTTTCTTCCATATGAACTGCTTTGAGGTGGGGGTACTTGGCCAGAACCTCAGGGTAATTTAGGTTCTCCACAGTTAGAATTTCCCTGCGGTCAATCTTTGTCACAGATATTGGAAGCACAGTTTTATTGTTAGTATCACTGATGTCAACATCATATATCTCAACATTCTTAGTGACAAGTCCCACAATAGTCTTGGGACTCCGCGGTACTGTTTCTGCAGGCTTGATGTCCAGCAGGTCTACCAGATAGGATGAGATGTAAGAGCTAGAGGACCCAGTGTCCAGTAGATCACGCCACATTATGTTATTCACCTTGACAATCACAGCCGGGTGACAAACGCCTTCACCTTGGGAGGTGGTCATCGCCGATCCACTCTGAGAAGCACTGTCACAAATTGATGTGTGATGTTTTCTCTTGCACTTAGCACAAGTGCTTCGGCTTTTGCATTTGTCAGCTCTGTGCTTCCAACCATTACAATTGAAACACAGTTTGTTGTCCACCAGAAACCTTTTCCTCTCTGTCACGGTCAACAGTGTAGGACAATCCAAAGACTTGTGGCTTGGATCACTGCAATACACACACCCATAGGGAACAGGTGAGTACCCTTGAGCTTGGAAACTTTTCTGTTGCCTGTGACCTTGGGTGGATGGTTCGCCAGGGTGTATTTCAGTCCACTCTTGCAACGCAACCACAAGCTGAGAGAATCCCCAGCTCTGCCAGCCTGGCTTTTCTCGCACTAGATCGGACTTGATCCTGGGTAATTTATCAAGCACTTCTCTCAACCATTGACCAGCATTTTGTTGTTTTCCCCAGTATTTCAAGCGATTGCACATTAAACTTAAGTGTCCTGTATAAGTTATAGATCTTCTCTGGGTTCGATCCAAAGGTAACTGGAAGTGTTTGAATGTTCTCTACATAGGCGTTTATGATCTCACTGGTCTTCCCATAAGTAGATTTTAGGATATTTTTCGCACGCTCATACCCCTCAGACGTGAGTGACAATCCATCGATTGCCAATTGAACCTTTGGTTCCATCATTTCTTTCAAGTACGAGAATTTTGTAACAGCTGGTAGGTCCGCAGAGTCCACTTCCACTTCGAAAGTATTCCAGAACAACAACTAGTTTTCCAGCTTTCCATTAAACTTTGTCAACACAAGCTTCGGTAGCTTGACTTGGGTTTTGTTAACTTTTGTTGCTCCGTGGTCATTCTGGTATCTCGCTTTCAACTTGAGCTGTTCCTTCACAGACCTTCTCAAATTCCAACTGTTCCTGTCTCTGCCGAGCCACTAATGTTTTCTCTTTCTGATTCTGGTCGGCCTCATATCTGTTCTCGATTTCCTTTGTGTGGGCTGCCAGCGTCACTATATCATCGTCTAACTGTTCGA
>NC_090874.1:19215742-19218242 GCF_036669935.1 Montipora foliosa | reverse complement strand
ACTTTCGAGAAACGGGCCCCAGGACCTCACGATCCAGAAAAGAAACTATCTGCGATCTATTAATTAAACTAATTAAATCTATTCAGTCTGTAAGGGAATTTGTTTCATTTGAGTCCATTTGAGTGCTTTTGAATAGCAGAGTAGCGAAAGTCTGGATTTCACAATTTAGTCTCTTGGAAAATCAAAACCATGAGTATACGGTGCACCTTTTGCAAAGAAGTTGACATATGTGGGGCACGAGATAACAAGCCGTCAGAGCCTGCTGTGACTCTCCCATTAGCGACATTAGATCGAGATGTTACGCCCTGCTAGTCAAAGTGGGCGCTGCTGGTAATAAACTGACTGCGTCACACAGAGTTGATAATTTTCCTGAATGAAAGTTAATTCTTAACCAAGCTGGCTCGTCTGGCGTCACAAAAGATGAATTAAAGACGATTTGTGATATCTCCACGTCTCCGCTGAAAATTCACCCGTTTGCGTAAATATTCAGTAAACAAATCATGCCATTGAGGTTCTCATACAAGTTCTATCATAATCATTCTCTGCAATATCAAGGAAACGAATCTGCACGAGAAAACAACTGAATTCCAAGTCAGTCATAGCCAGCAAACTACAATGACCTCGTCACGTACGGTATTAATCGACCTGTATATATCTAACTCGCGACGACGCACTTGCGACCAATTTATCGCTGGGGCTAAAGTTTCTAATGTTACCTCACTTTTAAGGGATTGTAGGAAAGGGGCATGTTTGTAAAAGTGAAGCCAGGTAAGCGTTTTTTGTAAGCGAATTTATCCAGACACTTTGCAAATAGATTGGAAGAGTGACTGCAACTTGTGTTAGACGATTAGCTTTAATTATATTCGAAATTTCTTAAAGGTTCAAAACGATTCTCAAGTAGTGTCACGACAGATGTTGTGGTTGCTTTTAAAGAGACCGATAAGTTCTTTTTTCTTCAGAAAATATGAAAGCCCAAACAGGTGGGTTATAGTACTACTGAATGGAACTACAAAGCTTGCTTATATCCTGATTTAATTTATTTAGCGCTTCATTACTACGGGCCACAGACGTGATACGTTGAACGAGTTGAACAAAGGAGATAAACTCAACATTGCAGTTTGGACGAAAAAGATGCAATTTTGCATTGTGATTTACCTGCAAGAGGTGTGTTGTTAGGTAAATAAAGAGTTTTCACAGCGGCTCTATTGTCCGTAATTTTCAAGACTTCTTCCAAGAAATTTATAACCGCTGTCGGACCACTATCTGATCGGTCCTAAAACAATCACATAAAACTTTCTTATTAACGGCAAGTCTTCTCGGTGACAATTAACTTCAGAGTCTCTTTTAACCATAACTTGGAAGGAAAAAAGATAATCGAAATTAAATGGCTGATTTTTGCAGACACGCTTTGTTGAAACTTTAACCGCAAGTGGCCTGGTTAGCCATCTTCTCGTAAGTTTTTTTCTTAGTAAAGAGCCTCAACCTTAGTATTTTTTTCTTGATATTACTAAACTAAGGGCTGAACTTTGCAGGGATACTAAGACCTCAAGATATAAAACATGGGCATGGAAAATATTTGGTCTGAAAAACAGGCCATTTCCGGTTGCTTCCCATATGCTTCAAATATGCCCAAGTTGTGATAACAGCCACAGGCTAGCGAGGAATTTCCATGAGCTAATGTTCTCACCCATAAAAGCCTAAGGATAGGGCTTTACAAAGATGGTTTTGTTTTTGCCTGAAATTAATTTCATGTTGCTATAAGAGAGATTTAAAAGTGGCCAAAATTGGACTGAAAATCAGCCTCTGGGGACCCCTGAGGGGCTGATATCCAGAACTCGGCTAAAAATTAACAAATAGATTCCATGTTGCCGTGCGTCTGTTCAGTAATAGATCACAGATGACGTCAAAATGTGGTAAGAACAAAAAAGTGGCACACGAGGCGATATTATCTATATGATCTATTACTGAACAGACCCACGGCAACATGGAATCTATTTGTTTTATATAATAAAGAATTAAACTTTATTCGCATAAAAGCCGATGGTGACGTCAATCGTGCGTCTGTCCTCTAATAGATCATAGGCAAGAACCAATCAAAATCCGTGAATAACTTGGGTTATTATATAAAAAGTCGTTGAAGCTGAAACTTTGGCATATTACATAAGTCGACATAAGTACTTTGTGTACCAATTTTAAGCGAAATCGGCCGACCTTCATTTCCAAGTCTGCCCCGGTCTCTCAGGCAGAAGCTCTTAATTCTTTAACAAGTAAGAGGAAACATTTTTATGAATTGCTTATTTCAAAAAAAGTTAGAGTTTCAAGAGGTTTTACTAAGTGGAAAGAAAATTTTTGTCTGGACGACACAGCTGTTTCCAAAGCCTTTCTTATGGTGAGATCCATTTCGTCTGAGACCTTCGTAAGGAGCTTCCAGTTTAAGATTTTGAATGATATCACTTTTACTAACCATCGCCTAGCTAAGATAGGTTATGCCCAAAACGAC
>NC_090874.1:19193242-19205742 GCF_036669935.1 Montipora foliosa | reverse complement strand
GGAAGGCTTCAAGCACCGAATTCCCCAACGTCAACATTGTTTACTGCCTCCATAACATCTGCTTCCCTAATTCTCCGGTTAAACATGAAACGCGTTAGTGATGCATTGGTGTATTTGTCAATTTAAACACCGGCAAATTATTTCTTAACTGTCAGGCTGCCGAGATGCAACTTGTTTTGCCTGGCATACAATTTTCTCAAAAGCAACGGTGAACTGGCTCTTTTCTGATTTTAAAGCAAACCATTTTTAAGTTTTATACTTATGGAACTCGATAACTGAGGAACTGGGAAATTTAGAATGCCCAATTGTAGCTGTGTAAAAATTTATTCCGGGCTAATTAATTTCCCAGCATGTCACAGGGAGGCACATTCAATATTAATGACAGACTTATCAATTTCCTAGCTGCTATCATGATATCCTGATATCATGAAATTGAACCTAACAGCAATTATTTTACCTCAACGTTTGAGCGTGGGCCTGTATACCGGGAAGGCTTCAAGCACCGAATTCCCCAACGTCAACATTGTTTACTGCCTCCATAACATCTGCTTCCCTAATTCTCCGGTTAAACATGAAACGCGTTAGTGATGCATTGGTGTATTTGTTAATTTAAACACAGGCAAATTATTTCTTAACTTTCAGGCTGCCGAGATATAACTTGTTTTGCCTGACATACACTTTTCTCAACAGCAACGGTGAATTGGTTCTTTTCTGATTTTAAAGCAATCCATTTTTACTCGTGGATATATCCACGAGTTTTGGTGAGGTTCTTTATGCAAATGTGTCACTCCTGCGTAACCGGAAGTTCGATCTAATAAGCCAATCGGGATGGATAATCACAACACAGCTTAGAAAGCTGTGACTTCCTGTTCGCGAGGTTGTGCGCCGCCATTGCTGTATGTCGCTTTTATCATAGTTAGTAGAGGGTTGAGCACCTTCCGCTGCATTTAGAATCAAGAAACGGAAGAATTAAAGAAATGGCTTTCTTTGAAGGTGAAGCAAAATATTCTGAACAAGTACAGATTGGTGCAATTAATTGTGCATCGCCTTTCACTGACTAACGCGAAGACTTTAATACATGTAAGAATGGAATCGACAGACACATGGTGAGAAGACAGTGCCTGTTCATCCCCTAAGCTCACGGGGGATAAATAAATTCCATTTTGGCCAAAAATGATGTGAGTGTCAGTAATAATTTCTACAAAGCAGTGGCAAAAAAGAGTTTATATGAGAGAATGTATCAAGCGGAAGAGACAAAATCACTTGAAGAATTCAGGGAAAAGAAAAACAATGCAAAACGCCAAAACAGATCTGAAAATATTGAAGCAGCAAGGGAATAGGAAAAGAAAAGCAATCCAGAACATATCAGAGACCTAAACAGAAAAGCATAAAACCATTTAAGGAAAGCTATGCAGAGCTCAAGGCTAAACCAAACTGAAATTTGTCAAGGTCAAGATTCTAGTAGACATTCCATGTCAAAAGTGATTCAGTCTTTTTCGTGATAAGATAACACATGGCCCTGAATATATATGCACTTGCTGTGATCAGTTATGGTTCAGATCATCTGTATCTAAGGGTAACAGTATCAAATATAGTGATAAATATTCGCAAGGTTTGTTGGAAGAATGTATAACTGGCACAAAAAGTGCAACGAACTTTGAACACATGGCACTGCTCTTTACTGAGGATGTGTTAAAGAGTAATCTTATGCCTATTGGAGAAATGGTATACTTACTTCACAGGGTTGAATTCCAGCAAAGGGGATTACCTCACATACATGCATTATTTTGGGTATCTAGTTGCATATGAGAGCCCACCATGCTGTTACACAATTATCCATGGCAACTATCAATGCTAATGCATAAAGAAAACTTCAGCCTGGCAATTTTAAACAATCGCGGTAAACTTTCATATCCACGAGTAACGACAGTGGCACTTTGATTAAGTTTTAATTACACCTTCGAACATCTGCTTCCCTAATTCAGGGGCACCCAACGAAAATATAGGTCAAAACCACTTAAACATAGCATTGTTAAATGTATTTTTGTATTTAAATGGTAGATATAGGCATATTTTTATCCCCTGAAAATTGTTTATCTGTTCGGATTTCCTAGCTGAAAGTCTAGTGATTCGAAAATTATAGGTATCAAAAGTTACCTTTTCGAAAATTTCAGCCAGAGAAAAGGCTCCCGAAAATTCTAGGTGACCATTTTAGAGTAAAAATCCTTTAAAAATGGGGGAATTATACCTTTTTGTAGATGTTCGAAAATCCTAGGACAGGCAGGCAAGCAAGAAATTTTACAACAAATGTTCCGAAAATTCTAGATCTCAAATCGTCTCCGAAAATTGACGTTGGGTGCCCCTGCTAATTCTCCGGTTAAACATGAAACGTTAGTGATATATTGGTGTATTTGTTAATTTAAACACAGGCAAATTATTTCTTAACTTTCAGGCTGCCGAGACGTAACTTGTTTTGCCTGGCATACACTTTTCTCAACAGCAATGGTGAATTCAGTGAATTGGTTCTTTTCTCATTTCAAAGCAAACCAATTTCAAGTTTTATACTTATGGAACTCGATCACTGAGGAATAAAACTCAACAGCTATTACACCTTCGAATATCTGCTTCCCTAATTCTCCGGTTAAACATGAAACGTTAGTGATGTATTGGTATATTTGTCAATTTAAACACAGGCAAATTATTTCTTAACTTTCAGGCTGCCGAGACGTAACTTGTTTTGCCTGGCATACACTTTTCTCAACAGCAATGGTGAATTCAGTGAATTGGTTCTTTTCTGATTTCAAAGCAAACCAATTTCAAGTTTTATACTTATGGAACTCGATAACTGAGGAATAAAACTCAACAGCTATTACACCTTCGAACATCTGCTTCCCTAATTCTCCGGTTAAACATGAAACGATAGTGATGTATTGGTATATTTGTCAATTTAAACACAGGCAAATTATTCTTAACTGTCAGGCTGCCGAGATGCAACTTGTTTTGCCTGGCATACACTTTTCTCAAAAGCAACGGTGAACTGGTTCTTTTCTGATTTTAAAGCAAACCATTTTTAAGTTTAATACTTATGGAACTCGATAACTGAGGAACTGGGA
The DNA here is from genome assembly GCF_036669935.1 of Montipora foliosa. Taxonomy (NCBI): domain Eukaryota; kingdom Metazoa; phylum Cnidaria; class Anthozoa; order Scleractinia; family Acroporidae; genus Montipora; species Montipora foliosa. Next base: position 19,202,629 of record NC_090874.1, on the reverse strand, counting down.
AATTTAGAATGCCCAATTGTAGCTGTGTAAAAATTGATTCCGGGCTAATTGATTTCCCAGCATGTCACAGGGAGGCACATTCAATATTAATCACAGACTTATCAATTTCCTAGCTGCTATCATGATATCCTGATACCTAACAGCAATTATTTTACCTCAACGTTTGAGCGTGAGCCTGTATACCGGGAAGGCTTCAAGCACCGAATTCCCCAACGTCAACATTGTTTACTGCCTCCATAACTCGTTTGAAAACATGAATACAGAAATCCATGACATTCAGACGAAGACTGCTCAATTAATCCCCCCACAGAGGCCAACCAAAGTTATTCCGTAAGCTTCGTCCACGTTTTTACCAGAATTTCGGACGGCGTGTCTAATCTACAGGTCGCAGGTCACAGGTTGCAGGTCATTGTTTCACCAATACAGAAAGTATCTTAAACATTCTTAAAAGCTAACCTTAGGCCTAATTAGGCCTAAACAAAAGTTTTTAGGCCTAAGGGTAGCTTTTAAGAATGTTTAGGATACTTTCTGTATTGGTGAAACAATGACTGCAACCTGTGACCTGCGACCTGCGATCTGCAGATTAGACCCGCCGAATTTCGGAACGTGATCACCATTTTCCCGCAAAAAATTACCGACTTGAAGGCGAAAAATCTCTCTTCGAAAGAGCTGAAAAAACTTTCCTTCGACAAATTGGCTAACATTTTACCTTGGATGCCAGAGGTCTTCTCGCTCACCAGCGGCGAGCAGCGTCTAAGTAGTGCTGGTCGGCGAGAGACGACGGCGACCTGTACCATTTTTCCCCGGGTGAGAGAATTAATCCATAAATCCTATAGAACAAAAAATGGTTCCGTGTCCCAGCACTAACCGCCACTGTCGATACGCGCAAACGAACTGAAATAGATTTGTGTTCCCCACAAAATTCATCTCGCGCCTAAATATGGTCATTCAATAAAAAATTAACTACTTTTTTCTGCTTAACGTAAGTTTACAGTACAATCTGATCGATCCTGAATGCTTTAACACTTTTCTGAATACGAAACACCTTTTGTGTTATGTTTTTAGCCTTTGTTGATGGATATCTACACCGTCAGGAGACGTCCAGCCGAGAATTCCTGAGTCGGCTTAAGCTCCTCATGGCACCAAGCAATAGCACTGACCCCGAAATACAATGTGAATATCACCACGATACACGCACAGAACAAGTTTTCAAGTTAACTGCCTACTTCATCATCCTGTTTGGCTCTCTAATAGGCAATGTGCTGGTCATACTCGTTGTTGTCTTCAACAGACACATGCGAACTGTCACAAACTATCTGATCGTGAACATGGCCGTTGCCGACCTTTTGCTGACAGCTTTTACCATGCCAGTCACAATCAAAGAAATAGCGACTCGCAGCAACGACTGGTCTGCCACTTCGTGCAAGATCATCCCTTTCGTACAACCACTGTCTGTAGCAGGCTCAATTTTGACCTTGACAGCTATCTCTATTGACCGTTTCCTAGCTATCATGTTCCCTCTCAAGCGGTACGTGACATTTTCCGTAGCATGTATCATGATTGCAGTGGTGTGGATAGTTGGAATCGCCGTCAACTCTCCGATCCCTTACGCCATGAAAGTATTTTTCGACGAACAAGCCCAAAAAAGTTATTGCTTGGAGGTATGGACTCCGGTCTTCACAGAAAATGCGGCCAGGGACTTCACAATCGTTCTTTTCGCAGCTTTTTATGTTTTTCCCCTTTTAACTATGTCCGTCTTGTACAGTTTCGTTATTCACAATCTTTGGGTCAGAAAAGTTCCTGGAGTTCAAACGCAAGCAAATCAACTTCGCGCTGACAGGTCCAAGAAGAAGGTTCTGAAGATGCTACTCGCAGTTGTGGTGGTTTTTGCACTGTGCTGGCTGCCAGTTTTCATCGCGCAGTTTATCAGATTCTTTGGCCAAGAAACGTTTCCATGTGGTGTCCCGGCCACTTTCTCTTTTGTGAGCTACTTTCTTGGCCATGCAAATAGCGCCATCAATCCGGCCATGTATGCTGTATTTAACAGTCGCTTTCGCAAAGCCTTCAGAGACTTGTTGCTTTGTCGTTGTCGTCGGAACAATGAACAACACCGCTCTTAGGCCTGTGGCACCTCGCGCCTGTTTGATCATTTGTAAGGTTTTAATTAAGAAATAAATTTCCTTCAAAGGTACTGGTTTCATAAAACATTTTCACGGGAAACTCATCATGGGATTTCGTATCATAATCTGTCTTTTCAAGAAATCGGGGATAAATATGTTTTATTCTTATTCAGCTTTTTAGAGAACTTAAGAAAGACGAAAGTTATAGCTTTTTTTATTACGTTTTAAATACTCCATTTCACTGTTACACCTGTTGGAAATGTCCCTCAATAAATAAGGATTTTCAATCATTTATCATAAACGACAGCAGGGTCGAAGCAGGGCTTTTGCTTCTATGGCAAACGGTAAATATCAGGCTGAAATAAATCAAGGAAACTTATTTGATTCGGCTCATTTTATGCCTGAAACCTTCAAATATCAATCAAGTTATCAAAATTAGAATAAGAGAATTTCATGTTTTTTTTGTCAAACAGCAACCTGCCGTCTTCCGTTTGCAGCTGCACGTGAAGAGTGATGATAAAACTGGGCCAGAATTTTATAATCAAACTCTGTATTATTTTACAAGTGTCACAAAGTCGTCTTGTTTATGCTTATGTTACCGTGTGAACCTTGTCAACCTGGCCATATAGTAACCACAAAGTTTAAACAAAGGCAACCATAGTGCGAGATACTTTCATATTTTTTCTTAAACTCTTCTAATCTCGATAGGAGCAGTAGGGCAAGTAGACCAATTTTCAAGAGAATTCATCGCAATTTTTCCTGTCTCGAGCGCACGCAAAGTGACTAATTTGCGACCGTCTAAATTAGTAAGACGATAACCAATTTTAGTATATACTAAAACAGTGGATAGCGTTGAACGCCCGCGCTGATTGGCTAAATCGGAGGTGATTATCCAAGTATCATTCACCTCATTATTCACCTCCGAGTAGCAGGCGCGCGAGATTTAAAATTCTCCACTGTATTTTACAAAACTAAATTTTTTTTTGGTTCGCTTTTTTTTCAACCTGTGTGGTATGTACTAAAACAATTAATCACCGGGGTGTCCGTGAAAGTCCACCACTATTAACCTCCACTTCGGTGAATAATTGTTCATTAGTATAAAAAAACAGGTGATTATACAAAATCGAGCGCTCTCATTGGCTCGCTATCTCGGATTATCAGCCGATAATCACCTCGACGGACAAAATGGCTGCCAGTAGTCGTTTTGCCACTGTAAGTGAAGATGATTTCGCGTTGAAATGTTCTTTTTTTTCTCTTTTTTGAAATAATCACCTGTGTATTTATACTAAAACAATTGTTCGCCTCAGGCTCAGTGATTATAGGTGAATATTCACCTCGACTTCGTCTCGGTGAATATTCACCGATAATCACTTCGCCTTCGGCGAATAATTGTTAATTATTTTTCAACACATTGTGACAATGTCCAAATATGGTCATAGCGCGCGCAATATTCGTCGTGCGTACTCAACGGATATTCTGCGATATACGAAATTTTGTGTGTCGCAGAGAAAAATGGTAGTTTTTTCAGCTTTTTTTCCCCAAAAAAGCAGAAAATTGTGCTTTGTCATCAATGTGTTGAATAATAAACCATTATCCTGCTCAATCTTGCGGAATATCGCCTGATTTTACCCAACTCGGCCAACGGCCTCGTCGGCTAAGTATCAGGCGATATATCGCGCGATTTCGCAGGATAATGGTTAACTACTCACCTCCGAGCAATTCGCACGGAATTTGCACTCGAAAATGTTGTAATCTTTGCAGGAATAAATGAGTTAAAATCATATTTTTGTACTGTATTATCTCACTATTTTAATATATACTAAAATAACTATTCACCTCAGTGTCGGTGGCTAGTGGTAGATATTTAACTCGCCGCTTCACGGCTCGGTAAATATCCACCACTAGCCACCTCCACCTCGGTGAATAGCTGTTAACTATCAGAACAACCACTAAAGTATTGAATATGTCACAGTAAGAAACGCTTGCTAGATATATATATTCGATTGATGATAACTAATTTTCTATGGCTTAGTGCGTCAAGGCCACATGTCATAATTCAGCTGCCAAATTATTTGCGAGAACTCAGTGACATTTTGTAATCTACCATCCATTTATCGAACAAATAAAAAAGCCTTGATCGTGCTTTGTTCTGTCATATGTGACACCATTAAGTTTCGAGAAGTTTCGGAGGCACGCTAACCCGAGCCACTCAGCACGCTTAACTTGTGAGATTGTTCCAAGAAAACTATAAAAACACAAGTCAACCTGGGTTCTGTACGGTGGCCCGTAAGGGACATGGCATTACGTGATCAGTTTCCCTGCTTCCAATTTTCAAACTCGGAATTTTGAGTTTCTGAAACTGGAAATTTTGAGTTCACAAACTCGACATTTTTGCGTTTTCCAACTCAAAATTTGAGTTTGCAAACTCGAAATTTTGAGTTTACAAACCGGTCAGTGTAAAATACAAACTGCAGACAAGGGGTAAAATGAAGATGGAGGTTATGATGTAACTGTTGAAAAAGCCCAAACCCTTAAGATCTAGTGCCAACCTTCGGCCTAATTAAGCACAAAAAACACATAATTTTTTAACCTGTGGTTTTCTGAAGTAAGAAATCTGAAAAAGAATAGAGCTTTTTACCTTTATATTTTCAGATTGGAGAGAAAAAAATCGTACACAGAAACGGAAAAATTATCCAGTTATCGGACTAAAGTGACCAACAACACTTACTTCTGACTTGGTTTATTTCAAATCGTTTCTTGCATATTCTTACTACCTGTCCATTAACAGTAACGATGCGCACACAGCAGCGTTTATTTTTCCACTTGTGTGTGGCAAATATCCCTATAATGCCGCAAAACGTTTATATTCAGAAGTGCACATGTACCTCAAACATAGGTAAATATCCTTCAAAAGGACAAAAAAATGGTTTCGACTAGAAATTGTGGAAAATTCCAAAGATGCTTTACAAAAGGGGTAATAAAGATTGCCCGTAACAATGAGACTAATTCAAAAATTCTATACCGAAAGGGTCCATTGAGATTTCCATGTACCGTGTAACGTTGACACTAATTTAAACAGTTTTAATCAAAAGGGTCCATGGAAGTTTCCATGTAACTAATATGTTGAGTGCAACTGAGGTATACAATCTTTACAAGTACCCTGTAAAAATTCTTTACCAAAAGAATCAATGTACATGCAACGGTTGTACAAAAACTAGACTTCTGGTGTTAATGGAAATATCAGTACCTTGTAACTGTGAGACTAATTAAATTAATTAAATTAAATGTAGAAAATTGTGCTTTGTCATCAATGTGTTGAATAATTAACAATTATTCCATAAGCGCGCGTTGGATATGAGATGGTAAATAGCCAACGAGGCGCGTAGCGCCGAGTTGGCTATAACCAGTCGCATATCCAACAAGCGCGAATGGAATAATTGTTTTATTAAATTCCTTCAACTCCAAAAATTTGAAAGTACGAAATACGAGCGGAAAAAGCGAGCAAATCCGAGCGAAATCGAAAAAAACTTGATGAGAACTGATCCGATGTTTTGTAATACCTTGTTGTCAGACAGACGCAGGCTCATCACAAAAACATTTCTTGCCTTTTCGCGTACTTCTAAACGTCGGAATTGATCCAAACTTTCCACAAAAAAAGTTTTTTTTTCTCCTTTTTGGCTTTATTCAAAGAGAAATTTGGCATTCCGACGAAAACATTTTTAATTTAGCAACGCTTAACGCAATTTTTTACCATATAAGGTCAAACCAAGGTATATGAGCTGATAACCGAGATTGAGTGAACCAATCAGAGCACGCGAAATGCATTATCCGAGGTTGAGAATTTAATAATAAAACAATTATCCTGCTCAATCTTGCGGAATATCGCCTGATTTTAGCCAACTCTGCCTACGGCCTCGTCGGCTAAGAATCTGGCGATATTCCGCGCGATTTCACAGGATAATTTGTTAAATATATCTCATTCTACCTAGTAAAACCCCAGGATGACAAGTCTAGCCTCACATATAATTTATTCCATCTTTAAGTTTTTACACCGAGGATGACGACACTTTTGAGAGAACAACTCCCAACATCTCTTTGCTCCGTAGTTGCCGAAACGCAAGGCACCAAAGGTGGATCTGTTGCAAAGCTCTGCCAAGACTACCAACTCTAACCACGCTGGAAGATGTTGAGTCAATCTGAACTTCAGACTACCCTGCTAGGGAGGCTTTTTTTTATCTTGCCCCTTCATTCGGCCTAAGACCTCGGATGACAATCGCCCTTTAAAGTGCTACTATGATCAAAAAATTCACTTCCCTTTTTCCTTTAGATTTTGAAAACGTGTTTGCTTGACACCTGACTGGCAAAATTTTGAGCTTCGAATTATATCCAAAGATCTCCAAAGGCTGTTTGCCTTGAGTGCAAGTTTTGGTTTTCACGGTCCGCCATTACTCACCTTCAAGATTGACCGATTGGACCTCAGAGGGTTGGATCGCGGTAAGATGACGTCAAAGACTCACTAGCTTAATAAACTGCGTGTAAACGCAGCCTATTATACATGCAAAACACGAGTTTAAAAGTCTGCAAGCTCGAAACTCCCGTGCTGCATATTTAATTTAGGAACGTGCAGACGCATTGCATTTTTAAACTAGTGAGTCTTTGACGTCATCTTATCCTAGATCCAGCTCTCTCAAGATTTTTAAAGTTAGTAATAGCGGACCATTAAATAGGAAAATTCCAGTCAAAATAAACAGGTGTCTTTCTTAAAAGAAGGCTTAAAACTTCGGTCACTTAGTGTTCATTTAACATAGTTTTGAAATACAAAGAAAAAGTAGAATTTATTTTTGATCGTAGTAGCACTTTAAAGGCACTATGTTTGGCTAGCCATTCATAACAGACCTTCTTTGGTCTTCTAATCGAGCAAATGGAGCTTACGAAAAGACGACTAGGCCAACTACAAGGGCACCATTCAAAATAAAACCTCGTATACATGCATCGTTAAGTTGAGGGTGTATTGACGCCCTTGCGAAAGGTTTTAGTCATTTCACGCCGTTGTTCAACTAAGAGCGGCAAAGAAATAAGCCCACCAGCGAAAAAACGCACGCGTGAAGCGCGCAGAACTCTTGTTTTTGCTGACTATCAGGTTTGGTTGCCGTTGAAAGTGCTTAACCTCCCCACGCCCTCTTCACTCTACAATTACCCAGGTATTTTTTGATGCACAACTTCGCCTTCTGTCCACACGTATTTGGCGAATCCGAAAGTTATTAAGTCCACCCTCCAGACTGAACATTTTTGAATACGCAATTTGAAATTGTGTGGACGGTCAAATCCCGATATTAGGGAGCTTAAGAGGGCGCGTTTTTGAGAGGCGGACGGCAACCGGAAGTGAGCTGTTTTCCCTTTTAACTTGTCTTCACACAACCACATTTATATCGCTAAGTATCTTTTCTCTATTAGATACCCTAAGTGTAAAGAGCTGGGAGAGACCGCTATCCTGGGTTGCGAAATATTCACTTCCGGTTGCCGTCCGTGTATCAAAAACGCGCGTGCTTAAGGTCCCTATTGTTTAATTCACTGACGTAAAAAAAATCGGATACAGTCTTTGCCGCGGGCCTCAGAACGAAACGTTTTCGCTTCTGTTCTTCATGGACTTGTTTCAAGTCTCAAACTTAGCTATGTTCACTCATTTCTTCAATTACGTACAACGGCGGCTAGACATTCTGAGGGCCTTTTTCGATGTCTGACGCCGGATCATTCGCACACCATAAAAACTCACAAAAGCGGGAGACGGCCAGGTCTTCGAATTTTCGGAGTCCGAACAACACAAACTACGTAGTTCTTGGTGGCTGGAGACAATTTTGTAAGCCAAACGGTGATTGAAGAAGAATGGCGAGAAATTTTTCGCATGAGCCAAGGTTCCCTACACAAATTAGCTGACCAACTTAGGCCATATATCAAAGGTAATACAAAAACAGTTGTTTCTGTTCCGATTGTGAGATATTGGTAATAATAGGAGGGAAAGGCATTGCACGAAGCGAAAAAAGACGAATTTGCCTCAACTCGGAGACCAAATTGGCGCATAGTCAGTTGACAATATTCCCAGAGTAGTCCTTGATAATACAAACACGGACAAATTCGATTTCAATATATACGTTACGCGTGGACGTGAAAATTCTTGAATCGGCAGAGAAAAAGCTGCGTATTGAAAAATATCTGGATACATGTGCACGAGGCCATAATTTCAAACGAAAAAAATCAAACAATCGGGCAATCACAAAGGGTCATTTTATGAAACGCTGTCTCACTTATTTCATCAGCGCCTCATGCACTCACCTTTTTCATAATGACGGAGGACAAGTGGTGTATAAATAAAGGTAAATACGATAATGAGGAACCCACTCAACCGGCTTGATTCGCGAAATTTGAGCCACAAAGTCATGTAGAGATGAATATAGTTTTTGACCGGCAACGATAACAGCTGCGAGTCAAGAAAGGTCCTATTCCATTCACTTATTTCTTTTTCTACAGACTGTCATCCGGTGTTGTGGGAAATGAGCTCGTGTTCGCTCACCTGTCGAAAAAGCGCCTGCATGGTCTTAGAGTTCTACGTGAATGTTTGGTATATGAGACATTTTTAGGGATAAACTCACCCTGCTAGCAGAGCCTTTCTTTAGCTTGCTCGATTTTGGCGTTCTCGAGAAAGGCTCTGCATGAATCGAGTAAGATCTTTATTGAATATGCGCTGCATGTTGCCAGGACACAGTCTCGAACCCAAGCCTAATATGCCAGATTTCGCCGCCATCTTGGTTTTTCATGGTACAGCGGGCTCAATTATAACCATCGGTTTTGTCACTAAACGGATGCTCGCACTGGAAAAACCGGTTTGACGAGAGAAAACAAGTCCAGAAGTTCGGGCTCCGGCGGCTTCAAAGAGTTGACGGGATTCGGGCAGAGCCTCCTTTTCTCCTCCTCAGTAAAGAAAAAGTCAAAAGGAGGCTCTGCTCGCAGGGTGGGATAAACTATGCATCCCTTAAAGTTTCGAATTTCTACTAATAGCTCTAAAAAGTTCCTGCGGCTTGAAGGCTGACCTCCGCTTCAACTCTTGGGCGAAGGAAAAATGAAGATAACGATCATTGTACTTTGCTGCTTGAATTTGCTTGATAGAAGCCACGTGGTTCTCTGCCTGGTGAAACGGATTTCCAGAGGGTTTAGGTGGAGAGAATATAGAAAGATTACCCTGTGACCTATAGCTTGGATTTTGTGGGTTTGT
>NC_090874.1:19185742-19188242 GCF_036669935.1 Montipora foliosa | reverse complement strand
TCGCGAAAATAGTGAACAAAAGATTGACTGTTGTGTAACGAGCTGCAAAGCGCTTTCTTTTACTCGAAAACTCAACACACTGTTCGAATCACAACAGAACTTCACACACAGATTACTGCGCATGTCCAACTAACAACTGGGCCTCAGGCCCCCGTTACAGTTGTTCATGTTGTCGTCCACAATATTAAATTTGGCAATCTCACGTTACTTTTTTTGAAGACGACGACAAAGAAATTATCTAAAATATTTGCCGTAAGTGCTGCATGATTTCTTTTACTCAGACGTTTCCTCCTTTTCCTATATATAAAACCATACATAAACTGTCCTTACCTCTGTCAAAATTGTATTGTCGCGACAGAATCTCTTTCCAATGCTTTGAGCATTCTGTGGAGAGTTTCTTGGGTTTGTCCAACCTTTTAACGGCTAGTGCCTCCACGTGATTCTTAAATTCTTGATCTGACATTGATTTGATGTAATCCTGCACAACAGGAAAATGATTACATCGTTGCTCAATTTGTTAAGGTTGCCATCTGTTCATCATGGGAATGATGACCATGCGACTCGCGATGAAAGCGGATGCTAACACGTGATTTTAGTCTTCCACTGGAAAGCTAATAGGGAGCTTAAGCACACGCGTTTTTGAGACACGGATGGCAACCGGAAGTCAGCTGTTTTCCCTTTTGACTTGTCTTCAGATCACCACATTTACATCGCCAAGTATCTTTTTCTCAATTAGAGGTGATTAGCATAAAACTCTGAGAGACATCGCTGTCCTGGGACGCAAAATGTTCCCTTCTGGTCGCCGTCCGCGTCTCAAAAACGCGCGTGCTTAAGGTGGCTAGTATGTACCGACAAGGAGTTGTACGTCTCAGTGCCGAAAGTGGTCAGTCAAGCCAGGTAGAAAAATCCAGGTTCAAGCCTTAAGGAGGCTCAAAATAGTTTCTCCTTTTTTCAAACAAATACACATATTCTGTCCTTGGATACAGTTAGGGTAATCTTATCAAGACGAAATTTGGCCAGGGTATTAAGTACCCATCGCAGATTTCTCACATTATATTTTCCTTCAAAATAACGTTACCATGGCAACGATATTAGGCATTTCTTTGAGCTTTAAAATCAACATATATTGTCTTTTTTGAAGAAACGGCAGAGAAATTTGGCACGATACTTGAGCGTTTCCCAGTCGTGGACAAGAGTGGCACACAGTAGAATCTGCAAGTATTTTCAACTGTTGAGCGGTTGGCGTAAGTTTTTGTTGGAGTTATGGATGTAGTCGTCGCCATGAAAAAATTTACAGGGCTAAAGGCCGTTTTGCGCCATGCCATATCAAAGCTGTGACTGGTTCTTGCTTTGGGGGAGTGTCATGGAGAGGAACAACACAAACAATGGTCTACGGACAGGCACAAGTTTAGGGGGAGGGGGCCGGTCCCTCGCGTGTGACTCGCGGTTCGCGCTCGCCTCGCAATTGCACTTTCTATCAAGAAGTTGTATATTGTACCTCCTCGGACTATATTTGTCTCAGGTATGATTTGAGTCCACTGCTTGGTAAGTATAGGTAGAAGCATGATTTGTGGTGATATTTGACAAAAAACGAAAACATGAGAGACATTTCAAGACTGGTATTCTTTTAGCTGGCTCCGTGAGAGGGCCAGATTGGTCTCTGTTTTTTGTCTTTCATAGCAGCTATTTCAGTAACAAACTACTCACCGAAGTGGAGGTGGCTTGTTGTGGATATTTACCGAGCCGCGAGGCGTCCAAGTAATAAAACAGTGAGATAATATAGCACAAAAAGATGATTTCAAGTCCTTTATTCCTCAAACGATTACAACATTATCGGGCGCAGGTCCCAAGTGATAGGAATATGAGTAACCAATCACAACGCGTCTCCAACCGTTTTAGTATATAGTAATACTGGGTATAAGTGTTACAGAATAGGAATATGATACCGAGTTCTTAAATCTCACCTCAACTCCTTGCAGGAAATTCTCCACACGTGAATCCAACAAAGAAGGTTCTTTTTCTGACTGTATTAGAACGTGAAGACCCTTAAACGAGAATTTCCAACCGTAAGCTGATATCAGAGTCGACACACACAGTTAAGTGTGAAGATAAAAACCGATTATTAAAAAATAGAGCGTATCGTTTGCCCTGCAAAATGGTGTAATAATTCATAGTTAATGATATTTACCCATTCGCCCTTGTCACACGGCGGCCATATTGTCCCGGGAGACCCAAAAGAGCTTTGTTTTACCACGCCAAGCCTCGCAGTGGAAACCATGGGGGTGAGAAAATATGGCCGCCGTGTGACGAGGGCGAATACAGGAAGCGCCTGTCACGCAAAAGTGGTTTTCAGGGAGGTCATGCATCAGATCGAATTGGAATTTAGAAATGTTGGTTTTTGAGGAGGGAAAACTGGAGAACCCGGAGACAAATCTCTCGGAGCAGAGTAAAGAGCCAACACAACAAACTTTACACATATGGCCACGAGTCCGAAATCAAA
>NC_090874.1:19175742-19180742 GCF_036669935.1 Montipora foliosa | reverse complement strand
ACATTGACAACTGGCCAACTTTTTCAACATACCAACTTAATCTGTAGAAATGAAGTCTGCCATTACCAGCGACAGGTAATTTAGTTTTCCTCTTAATTCATCATAAATGAAACATCAGCGATTTTGCTAAATGCAAGTGTCTCTCATTTGGGCGATTGGAACCAAAAGCAATGTTTGTATTTCGTGAGTTAGGAATTGCTTCTCGCAGTGATCGTTCAAAAAATCTTACGCCACATTTTTATACTCTTGCAAAGCATTTAACCGCGGTAATGGCATGCACGTGTGGAGCTGTCATGATCGACCAATTACAGTATTTCCAAAGGAGGCTAGTACAGTATTTCCAAGGAGGCTAGTGATCAGAAAAAACAAAAAGCGACTGCAACTATAGCAGCTATTTTGCAACACTCGGTTTTCACCTTTTTCGTCATGTTGCCATGCAGCAAACACTCCACGTGAAGTCTTGCTAATAAATTAGGAATGAAAGCAACTAACTTCTCCAGGGTTACCTCTGAAATGAGAATGAACAAACAAGTTATTTAAGAGCGAAAAGTGCCACAGAGCGGGAAACTTCAAGCCATTCCCTTGGGATCAGTATATGACCTAAGTTATTTTCATGCGCTCCTGGTTGAAACAGTGGCCTGCTTGCAGGCGGTAGATGTTGTTGTCGCCACGAAACACGTATCAGACGCCATATTGGAAGAGCGTGGGGGCGGTTTTTCTCTCCGCTCTTCCCACTCCCCATCACGTCGTTTTGTCACGCGGCCTAGACCTATTCCATGTTCTTCCAATATGGCATCTGATACGTGTTTCGTGGCGACAACAACATCTACCGCCTGCAAGCAGGCTATAAAAACAGAAGTGAATTCTCATCTGTGTGGGCAGCAGGCGTACTTAATTCAACGCCGCAGTTCATATGACATGGTACTAACATATTCAAAGAGACTGACTGGCTCCTCATAGCTAAACTGTTAGAGCGTCCGAGCGGTGTTAGAGGGCGTAGGGTCGAACCCCATTTAAGAATTTCATTTTTCAGTTGCCTTTTTGCCCGTAACCAAGAAACTAGTAGCTCATCAATACCTTCACTTTTGTTGAAAACAGAGATGGGAAAACACGAAAATGGATTGAATTTTCAAGGGATAGGAACCTGGAATAACTTAGTACACAAACTGGCTATGTCTATTACGTTACTGGACACAAATCTGCCATACAGCTGGCATGCGTGGTTTAAGCCCACGAAGCTACTAGATTTTGATGATTTTACTAGATCTTGTAAGTGTGCACAAATTTCATCAAGTACCTTATTATAGGAAATTAACGCTCCATGAAATTAACGCGAATAATTAAAATTCGCGTTAATTCAAGTCGCGCTAATTATGTCGAGCGTTATTTTCCGCGACGTTAATAAAGTGCGGCGTTTATTTCCGCGCTCTTAATTTCCATTATTTTAACTCTAATTATTTTGAAACCTTTCCAGGCATTCATGACACCTCCAAAACCATAAAATAAGGTACAAGCTTTCTTTCTTTCCGTTAACCCCTACATTAATTAGAATTTTGAGGACTGTTTTGTTGATCAGAGGGCTCAGTTTTGTTCCGTGATTTCAAATCACTGAACAAAACTGAGTTTTTTTGCATCCAGTGCTGAATAAGTTTGTTCCAGTGGTCACCACCGTGTCTTAATCGCGTTAATTTCCTTTACTGTGAAATTCTACCTCGTCCTTTGCGTTAATTTTCTTTATTCGAAAGATGTTTTATGTTAAATTCGCGTGAATGTAAGTCGCGTTAATTTCCAATACCTTGACTTCGTGGAGCGTTAACTTTCTATAATAAGGTAAAAGGATCTGGTTATATTCTTTCCTTTGAATTCAAACGATGTAATGGCTTCTCTTAAACCTTCATTTGTTTTGCAAAGGACAAGGTAAAATGATTTGTTTTTACCTTCGAGCGCTTCCAAGAGTTCATCTTTATGCCATGCAAGTTCTTCTAAAAGAAACGATGTGTAGTACAAGGCGTGTTGGTGGGGTTGTTCAGCTGCAAAGTTCTTCAAAGACATCTCGCTCTAAGCAACACCAGAGAAGAATAAATAGTGAACAAGATGAGCAGTTCTAGGTATTTTGTATTCAGTGCAATTATACAGCAAGGTATTTATAACTCGCTCATTCACATTTTTCTCTCTTTCGCTCCATTGGACGGAAAGAAGAGAAAACCCCAGAGCGAAGTTGCCTTGAAGGTTGACGCTTAGTTAGTATCACATCCTATCTAAAATCACAAATTTCAAGAAATGACTTTAAAAATCAAAAGTGGAGCAGAATGAGTTGAAATATTTGACAACTGATAACCATTTTTGACATTTTGCAACAGGAACATTTCGGCATTTGTCACTTCCAGGCAAAGAGTTCTATGAATAGTTTCTTCGAATTATTCTTTAAAAGAAACCGTCACTCAAGGAATTTTGGCCATAATCCTGCGACGGCCGTCAAAAGGCCAGAGAAACGACCGCTGGAAATACGTCTGCGTTCGCGGGCTAACCAAAACAGTGCGATGACTCTCGTAAACTGCAGTCTCTTCATAACACTTCCTTGCTAGAACCTTGTTGGCTTACTTAAAGCAAGAAATAAAAAAGACAAATCCCTACCCTTTCTTTGACGAGAGGAAATCTTTTAGGATCAATTTGAAAGTTTGTCATCCTATCAAAAATCTTCTTCAGCAGCACTGGTTGTTTGTGATTATAACCCTTGATAGACAGCTACAAAATAAAACACATTGCCGTCAATAGCTCAACATTGTAAAACCGGGAATTTTTTTAAAAATGGAAGAATACAAAGTCAAGGTAAATATGTTCCAAGAAAGACACGGACTGTGTTCAAGTCGGAACGTGAGAGCATTTCTTTTCAATTAAAGAACCAATCAGGTTCCGCAATTGGTATAGGACTGGATAACGCAGAAACCAATTACAGACTTGCGCACATTTCAGGCTTCCTCCTAATGATTAGTTTAAAACTATCGCTTGAATATAAAGTGATTGTACTTTAATAACACAAAATTCACACAAAGAAATGATGGAATCGTGCGTGGTGACCCTTCGTGTACTGATTTCACGCGGGTGCGTGGCGCGGAAGGTAAAAATAAAAACTTTCGAGCAAGTCCCGAACGACTCCCGAAATTTCGCAAAATTTTGCGATTTTGGATGTTATGACAACTTACGGTACCCTCTGGATAATAAGGCATTTTTTTCTCCACCATTACGATCAATTTTTCTTTTTTCTCTCAAAGCTAAGGTAAGATAGTTTTGCAAATATTTAGACGTCAATTTATTGCAATATTGGACTAATAAATCACTTCCACTGATGCGCCTTTTTGTAGGACAGAAGCAATCATCTGAATTTAAAGGAAACTTTCACTCCTACAAATAAAAATTCTAAACCGGAGGTCATAATGAAAATTTGCTTGAATTTGTTTTCGGTGCCATCTTGAAGAATTGTGACATATAGTTTCGACAAAAGGAGCTTTTATCAAAGGAAAATAGGCCACAATACTCTTTGTTTGCCGCCTAAATTTTCGTAAGCATTCTTTCCAGTATCTCGAGACTTACAATGGAAAGAAAAAATAAAAACAAAGCTTGCGCAAAATTTGGAGGGCAAAAAAAGAATATTATGGTATTTTTGAAAGTGGCCTATAGAGCAACTGTAACAAATAAAAAATATTCAAGATGGCGGCGGCTGCGAAATTTGAAAACAAAAATTAGTGATTCTGAAATTTCATCTACTTTGGATACAAACGCTTGGGTTCATTGGGAAAACATTCCAAAAAAAAAATTGTCTGTAAACAATCCCTGTGCTTTAGTCATTTTATCGCCGAAGTGGAAGTTCTGTTTAAGACCCGACAAGTAAGTACTCACACACATTCCATACATGGTGTTTTCTATTTTGTACTCAACTCCTGCTATCTCAGCATTATACGCGTATTCATTTAATGAATCCTTCAGCAGTTCCACAAACAAGTGTGCCATATCGCAGTGACCAGGGTCAACATAAGCTAGGGGGCTAAAAAAAAACGAAAAAAAAAAAACAAGTTGTGAATTTGGTTCATATAACTTGTGATACCTTTCAGCCAAGAGAACCGAATAGGGGCAAAGTGAAAGCAGAGGCTGTGGGAGGTGTCGCATTAAGTAGAGAAGAGGATAACGATAGAGAAAGCACATAAAGCTCCTCCCAGTGGCAATATATTCTGAATCGATCGTTAGGGGGCCTACACAAACAAATATGCTAGGCACGGTTGTCCAAAGAAAGTTAGGCCATACACGGTCACCGATCAAGGACAGTGCCTACTAATTCAAAGGTATTTTTGCGCCGTTTACTGAATATGCGGGATGAGAAAATCTTAACGGGTGTTATTGGAATCCAAAAAGAAAATTGGGGGTAACCACGCATTTTTCGAAGATAATTAATCAACAATATTTGTAAAAAGCTTTAAAATACAACGCAATGAATGGCGTTCTTTTCCAAATTGAAGCTTAATTATCTCTGAAAAGTGCGTGGTTACCCCCAAGATCACTTGGATACCACGAGCACTTACTAAGTTCTGCTTTCTCCGCATAGTTTTAAACCGCGCAAAAATATCCCTGTATTAATAAGCACCACCCATAAGAAATCCGAGTATCTCGAAATGCGCAGACTGTATGCGCAATAACAATAGTAGGCACCTTCCTTAAGTACCAATTGATTTTTAATCACGGGTAATTGCTTTTTAGCGCAGTTTTCAATTGAGTGTCGAAAGCAATTAGCGAATTGCTTTGGTTTTGCATCGCTTCACTCAGTGATTGGTTCAAAGTTCTTGCGCCATTTTTTCAACCAATCAGAAGTGAAACCAAAACCAATCGTGGCTTGCGCGTGCACATTTTCCCGCTCTTTGTGTCGGCTACTTGTAATTACTTCGAGTTTTGATTGGTTTACTGGATTGTATCCGCCCTTTATGATTGGCCAAAGTAACTACTTTGGTTTT
>NC_090874.1:19140742-19170742 GCF_036669935.1 Montipora foliosa | reverse complement strand
AAGATTGACAAGAAATGTGCGAATTCAACACAAAGATAACAATCGCTCAACTCTTGAGGTTGACCATTGTTTCTGCTAAGTCAAAATTTTACTCTCCTAGGAGAGGTTATTTATCCAGGTAATTCTATCGTTTTGGAAATAGCAGCTGCTTTATTATTCATCAGCGTTACAAATTCTTTCCGATTTTGGGGCTCATTTTGTTGAAATTCAAGCACGCTTCCAACAGACCTGTTTACGTTTGTGGGTTATGTACGCGCTGCGGGCCTATTGTCAGCACGGACTTACACTCTTACACTTTTACGCTCTTACAACCCGGTGACATAGTGTGTAGTGCACTTATAGTGCACTACCACAAAAAGTGGCAGGGATGGGAAAAACTGAGAAGATTAAAATGGAATACAATAGGGGTTTCTAAAAACTGTTCAGCCTAACAGTTTTACAAAGTTTATATGTTATGTTTCTAATTTCAATTATGTGTGCTCGACAGAAGGTTTTTGTCACGAAGCTTTGATTTGTGAAGAAGTTTCTGGGTTAGCGTCAAATTGCATAGCAAGAGCGAGTAAAACTACTCTGCTATGGCACAGCCCCTTTAAGTTGTTTCATCTACTACGATATCTTTCCCTCAGAAAATGGTCTCAAATCCGCAGTTCAAAGTTACGACTTATATTCTCTCCATTACACTTATTGTTTATTATTTGAAATTGAATATAACTTTACTCTGCTTTCTGTCATGCAATTGTGCTAAATTATCTATCGTCCTTTCTAGTAAAAAGGGATTACGTACGACACGCTGTTTGGGGATAACGCAGTGGTGAGAGCACTCGCCTCCCACCAATGTGACCCGGGCTCGATTCCCAGACTCGGCGTCATATGTGGGTTGAGTTTGTTGGTTCTCTACTCTTCACCGAGAGGTTTTTCTCCGGGTACTCGGGTACCCCCTCTCCTAAAAAAAACCATAATTTGACTTGATTTGCGTTCATTCTTAATTTCAGTTTAGTGTCCCCAATTAGTGCTCCAGCGCTAGAACGACCAGACACTCAAATAAAATTCCTTTCCTTTTTTTTTCACAATGGTATCCTTAAATTTTGTTTTTGTTGTTGCCGTTGGAGGAGACCTTTTTGCACTTTAGGCCTTCAACTTTGTATTTTAAAATGACGTTTCTTATAAACTCTGTAAGGAGAATAGATTTGTCAGACAATTTACTCCCTAGCACTTACAAAACTTTTGAAGCATGATCGCTTCAGTTTTGCATATATGCGCTTCGTGCTTGTTCGTTTTTCCCCGTCTACGTTTCCTACCAGTCGGTTAATGACGATTCAACAGGAAAAAGAGGTCTAAAGATAGGCTGCACGTAGCCTCTTTTTCCTACAAGGAATGACTCACCTCTATGTATTTTGGAGAGATTTTGTTGACCGAGTATTCTGTTCCATACCACTCCTCCTTAAGATCGGTTTTGCCCTCAAAAACCTTGCCACTCACTGTTATTCTGTTAAGGACACAGAAATAGATATATAAAGGATATCACATGACAGTGCAGGGAGATATGTAAAAATTTAAACTTAGAGTGCTGATGGGATGTGCTCACTCGAACGACTGAGATATCCATATCAACACGAGTTTACACAATAATCGCAAAGATAACGGCACAAAGTTTCCGGTGTCGTGATCTGTACTCTTCTCTGACGAAGGGCCAGCGCCCGAAACGTCAGCCACATATCTCAATTTCAGTGGTTCACTTACCTGGGATTACCTGGGATTTTTCTTTTTCCGAATATGCGATATTTTTGTCACGCTACTCAGTACTTTTAGACTATTTTTATCTTTCACAGGTAAGGATATTAGAGAGCTTTAGATTCTAGGACGAGAACGATTACGAGTACGAGATTTTCTCATAGAACAACAGTGAGCGCGCGCAAACCAGCATCATTTTGGCGGGAAAAAAGTGATACCGTCGTCATTTTAGCACGAGGTTTTGCAGAAATGTTGTCGTGTCAAAAGAAGTCACCAACACGGTTGCAGTTTTGGCATTTTTCAATCTGGAAAAGGCTCAGTTACCAGTAATAAGAATAACTGAACTGCTAACAAAGAGTAAGATTAATGGCACGAGTTATAAATTTTCTAAGTATTTTCGCTAAAAACGGACAGTCAAAACTCGTACTCGTTCTCGTCCTCGTCCTAGAATCTAAAGGTCCCTATTGATGTCGTTATGGTTACGGACACGTCAGCCTACCTATAATAATAGGGAGCTTAAGCACGCGCGTTTTTGAGAGGCGGACGGCAACCGGAAGAGAACATTTCGCGTGTTAGACAGCGGTGTCTCCCAGATTTTTATACTTATCATCTCTAATGGAGAAAAGATACTTAGAAATATAAATGTGGTTGTGTAAAGACAAGTTAAAAGAGAAAACAGCTCACTTCCGATTGCCTTCCGCGTCTCAAAAACGCGCGAGCTTAAGCTCCCTATTGGTGCATCCTATTCACGCGCAAAGTCGTGCGGCCTCAGCAAGAGGAAATGCAAAAAGAAATAAGTGAAATCACGAGTCAAACAGGGGGTGGGGGGAGGGAAGGCAAAAGCAATTGAAGCCTGAAGACTCCTGCACACTTGACCCCATTCGATCCCCTAGCCGATCCCCTAGCTATGTGCAAGAAAGAAAAAAACCGTTTCTTCTTTAAAATCTCTCCTCGGCGAGTGGAAAGCACCCGCAGCTTGCTGTTAGTAGCAAGTTAGAAACAATTCCACCCTGAAGACCCCCTTCACACTTGGACCCATTCCCCAGCTGTTTGAGGGAACATAAACATTTCCACTATCGTTCCTCGGCTAGTGGAAAAAAAGCACTTCTTGATTCTTGATATAAGTAGCAAGACAGAAACAATTTCGCTATGAATGTCTTACCTTACTTTTGATGGTACTAGATGGGAAAGGATCATCTTAATCAAGTCGGGCTTAAAATGCTTCATCAAAAATTGGCCTTGGATAACATCTTCTATTCCAAACTCCTACAGACGCACAAAAAGACTATCAATTATCAATGATTTGCAAAAGCCTAAACGAAAAAGAGCACAAAATGAAAAAGGTTTAATTCGATACAATTAAGTTGGAATTTTTACTTGTCTACAAAGCTAGAAGTGAGATGAACGCTCATAAGAAAATGACAAAAAGCTACATCATAATAAGAGTGTCCTCGACCCAACACCACAAAATAATGGCCCAGAAATGCAATGTGTATAGGGTCAAATTATATATTATATTAAAGCTAACAGATTGAATTATTTGAATAAAGTTTTAGTTTTTTGGTATTTAATATTGCCTTTTCGTTTTGAGGCCTCAAACTCAGAAAAACCGAGTCTGCTGCAGAAGCTCCTGCCTCTTCACTTTATTGCGAAAATAACCGTCGTACTTTGTTGCATCTTAATCACAGATGAATGAACTCCAATACCGTGTGAGGAATTGAAAGAAATGTCACGCACGCATTTTTTCTGGAAAATACATACTTCACAGCCCACCGATTCAAGATTTGAAAAAACAAAAAAATTTGAGCGAGACGCCCAAATTTACCTTTACCGAGACCTTAAGGTGATTCGCTGGTTTTGCATTGCGCAACCCTACTGCGCATAACTTCTCGCGTCACTGGCACGCGCATGATAAAATGGCGGATTTTCATTGATGCCATGCTTCAACCGTCAAAGAATGGCTAGTAGGGACTTTAAGATCTACGACGCCGACGTCAATGAAAACGTCACTTAAATTTATAACTTTTCAATAGTCTATCGTCAGTTCTTCGCGATTATTCGTCTCGTTCACGTCATATAATGTGGACGAAGTATCATAAAAATTAATTGGTACGAGCGGTACGAGCGGCGAGATTCACATTTGCACGCCCGCGTTGTCGTC
This sequence comes from Montipora foliosa, assembly GCF_036669935.1. NCBI lineage: Eukaryota > Metazoa > Cnidaria > Anthozoa > Scleractinia > Acroporidae > Montipora > Montipora foliosa. The sequence goes on along the minus strand of NC_090874.1, from coordinate 19,166,850 downwards.
AAAACCTCAAATTTAGTGATTTCACGCCGTTGTTGAGGAGAGTAGCGCACGAATTTGAGCTAAAATGCGTGTCGCACGTGCAGCACGATTATTTTTTCCTCTTTTAACCAATGATATTGTTGTTTCGTGGCGTTCTCGTTGACGACCACGACGTAGATCTTAAATTAGGGAGCTTAAGCATGCGCGTTTTTGAAACGCGGACGGCAACCGGAAAAGAACATTTCGTGAGCCAGGACAATGGTGTCTCCCAGATATTTATACTAATCACCTCTAATGGAGTAAAGATACTTAGTAATGTAAATGTGGCTGCGAGAAGACGAGTTAGAAGGGAAAACAGCTCACATCCGGTTAACGTCCGCGTCTCAAAACCGCGCTTGCTTAAGCTCCCTAGTCCCTTCTCCAGAACGAGTACCGTGAGCCCCATTTTTTATTTCATATTATTTTTTGTTGAGAACGCTGTCTTCATGGGGTAGTAAAAAAATCAGCAAAAATCTATGGCCAGTGTTTTTTTTTTTGGCAATTTCATAAAATTGTAGGGAAGGAGCCACTACGAGTTGAACAACTCACAATTAAGTTAAATTCATTTTGGAGTGTTAAGTAATCACAAAGGCATTCAAATACATTTTTCAGGTACATACGTGAATTAACTAGAGAGTGACACCAGGCTCTGTGTTATACCATGGATTACAAATAATTTTATAAAATCGAGCTAAACTTGTCAAACATTAGGGATGCGCTGCATAATAATAAATAAAGTTCCTTAGATGGTTTTCAATCACGTGAAGAGACGGTCATGTTGGTGTACAAAACAATATCAAATTATGGCTCATATTTTGCATTATCATAGAGTCAAATTCCCAAAAGACTTTTTCCTTTATTGTTCTGTACACCAACATGGCCGCTGTGACGTCACGTGAAAATCATCTATTGTCAAAGTGGCTGAAATAGCCGTATTCTTCAGCGTCGTACCACGGAAGCGAGCACGGTGACCCCTCTTTTTAATTACATTTTTATCATCTCCTTGACATGCTTCAACAGTGTGCAAAGTTTCATGGGAAATCTATGGCAAGTTCTGTTTATAGGGAATCACCTTAACCTGCTTACGAATACCCTTAACCTGCAACAATACCCCAATACTATATTCACCCATATTGATAATGTCATGACGACGACTTCTGTTAGGTTGTCAAAAACAAAAAAAGTCGTTTCTCGGATAATACAAAAAGTTCAACTGACTTTTCAAGCATCGGCCCTTCCTTAGACCACAAGATTACCTCACAAATCTTTCTTACGGTGGTTAGTTACTGCGATTTTCATAACTCTGCGGAATCTCATCTTCAACCACCAACGGTCAAAAAATGCGTTTTGGCTTCCGTCAATCAAACTTCCAACGCCAAGCCAAGAGTTGAGCCGAGACCTTAGAGGCCAAAATCAACTGATACGTGACACAACCTACTGATCAGCATCTTTGGGTCCCTCAGTACATTCGTACGTTCGAACTCGACGCCGATGGAAAGCCGATGGAAAGTGTACGAATCTTTTTTACTGAAAAACCTCTACAGAGATATCATAATGGTATTTGAGCTGTGAACCTTTCCGGAGGCGGAGTCGACCGTCTGCAAATTCGATTGATGGAAGCCAAAACGCAGTTTGGCACCTAGCGCTTGAAATTGAGATTCCGCAGAATTATGAAATTCGAAGTAACTCTTATCAATTCGTTTAATTAAACCAAATTTTCATGTTTCTCTCCTCATCGATGCACACCACAGTGCGTCTCTTTAGAAACTGGCCCTTTCATAAATCTCTAGCACACAGATGATCAAACTACATTAAACAATGGAACACTTTGCGATGTCCATCAATTGAAAGTGACCGTGCATCTCATTTCATCAAATCCCAGACAAAAGTGGCCCAGCACCTATGCTAACACCCCTCCTGGGTCCTTCGCATTATTACATTTCTTTGGAATGACAAATCATAACCTTGAACGTGCCATTAAAAACCTGAAGACCAACTGCACACTTTAACCTGTCGCCCCAGCGTCATTCTTTGTTTCTCAGCCAGTGGAAAACACGCACTTCTTGCTGCTAGTAGCGTGCATCATTACGCTTTCCTTGGAATGAGGGTTTCAAGTACAGTACTGTACATCGGGTAGATTGAAATCGGTCAATGGCCAAAGCCGGCAGCTCTTTTCAAGCAAAGAACTAGTTACTCACATGTAAACAGCGAGCTGTGGAACAGACATATGATCTTGGGTTTTCTTTGTCTTTGAACCGGAACTTGACTTCACAAAGAGCCTAACAAGTGAACAGTATTGTTAACACGGAAGGCTTAACCACAGAAGCGTCTTTAACCTGGACAAAGTAAACAAGAAGTGGGGAAAAAATTTCTTCAACCCTTTTCCTCGAACGATCAGCACATACTCTGTCCAAACGTCTAGTAACCTCCTCGGGGTGAAAGGGCTGCACGTAACATCCCGCCCTCAAAAGACTGTGACCAAATTCTACCAGCAAATTCAGGATTGATTGCACTGATCAAATCATTGGCATTGATTGGTACATGTAAATGATTGTTATTGACAGATTCCATAATAAATTAACAAATCGAATGTGGTTCAGCTGAGCATTGTCTGAGCTTATCGACAACAACATTCGTCATCACAGTCGTCAAAATGTTGTGGACTCACGAGGCCCAGCTGAGTGAGTTTTTACCACTGTGATGAGGAATATCGTGGTCGATAAGAGTAAACACAACGCTGAACCACATTCGATTTGTTTTTTACCAGAATATTCAATGTCAAAGAAAATGTTTATTTCAGAGCATGACCAAGATCGTGACACAAAAAAAAGAGCAAGCGTGGTTAAAAACGTTCTCGCAATGTGATTGGTTTATTTCCCAAGTGACGCGAGCAGCGTTGTCTAGCGTTGTCTAGACTCTTATTGACATGGCAAATTAGCCAATCAGATTGCAAGATTACATGCAATTGTGGTAAAAGTTTCACTGACTGATGGATGAATTGATTGAAAAATCCAAACAATTTTAAACAGTTATGTACGGTACCTGACATTCTCTATAGACCCACTCTTGAGGTTCTTCCCTCCTTAGCATTTCCAGATATTGAAATACACAAGTTACTATATCATAGATGTGGTCTAAAAGGAATTGAAAAATCAATACAGATGGTTGACTGCACTACGAAAAAAACTTTTTCGTTATCAGTTAGTTCCTTGATTTCTTTCCCTCGTGACTCAGAAAAAAAAAAGCAAGGAAATTTTTTTTTTAGCGGCAATTACGTGTAAGGTATCACATTGTCAATGTGATAACCAATAAAAAAAGTAGCAAGGACAAAACTTTCACTTTTAAAAGAAACCTTGTATGTATTGCACCAAATTAAGCAATGTTCAGCAACCATTACTGATTTGAAGATTTAACTGATTACCTTGGCCTTCCGTGGTAAGTTCCATGTTGCAAATGAAAAACATGAAGCCCTTGGCTCCACCAATTCCTCCAGCCACAAGTTCATTGACCCACCCTGTTGAAGGAACGTGTACAAGAAATAAGGCAACAATTTAACATCATTGTGCAATTTCATGCATCTGTGAGTGACTGAAGCAAGAAAATTAGGTTGTACTGTATCATTAATAATTATTATTTGAATTCATTGTATCAGTCAGATTTGCTTTCTGGAAAGGCTAAAACTCGAAATGATGGCTTCCAAATTTTCCTACCTACAGATGATGAAATTTATTTAAGGTCTTGGTAAAGGTAAATTTGGGCGTCCCGCTCAATGTTTTTGTTTCTGCTTGAATCGGTGGGTTGTGAAGTATATTTTCACGAAAAAAAATCTGAAAAATTAATTGTAAACCGGCTAAAATCACTTTTCTTTGTTTTAGCTCTATTTTATTGGGGTTTATTTTGGCGCCAAAATTACAACTTCTCAGAGCTCCTGTCCCGACGGGTTCTAAGATATCGCTTCCAAATTTCCAGATGTAATAGATGATTGCACTCCTCGTTTGTCTTCAGAGACTGATTTTATGGCACTTTTTCTGCCCAAATTAAGTAAGAGATGAGAGTTTCGACTTTGGTGCGTGACATTTCCTTCAATTCTTAACATATCAAAAATTCCTCAGATGGTATTGGAGTGCATTCATCTCTGACTATGATGCAACGAAGTGCGGTTATTTTCGCAGTAAATTGAAGGGGGAAAAGCTTCTACAGCAGACTCGGTCGTTTGAGGCCTCAAAACTAAAAGGCAATATTAAATACCCAAAAAACAAAACTTCATTCAAATAATTCAATCTATTAGCTTTAATATGATATATGGTTTGACACTATACCAAAAATAAAGCGGCGCTACAATTTCATTTTTCTGCAGACACCTTATTTTCCTTTACTGTGACCTGAAGTGTTAAGGCACTTACCGGGGATACTGTAAATTGAAAATCAACTAAAATTCATTCTTGTAAATCAAATCATATCAAATCGTACATGTAGGTTGGTTTTTGAGGAGATGGGAAAACCGAAGTAACTCACTGGAGAAAAACCACTCAGAGCAGAGAACCAACAAGCTCAAGCCAAATATGATGGCAAATCTGGGAATCGACATCCGGCCACATTGGTGGAATATGAGTGCTCTCACCACTTCACCATCCCTACTCCCTGTTTTTAGATTATTTAAGCAACAGAAGACGTTTTCCATGTTTCCATAGCCTCATCTAAACACGAGGGGGAGTTGGGAGAATTCGAGACAGTTATGCAAACCCGAGACGCAGTAGAGGGTTTGCATAACTATCGAGAATTCTTCCAACTCCTCTGAGTGTTTCGGTGAGGCTTTGGAAACAAAGAAAACGTCCTCTATTGCTTTTATAAAATATTTCTCAAAGACAATTCGACATATGAAGGAAAATGCTGGTTTTTTTACTTCTACATTGAAACAGATTTTCTTGACACACGCTCATATTTCCTACCAGCCAATCAAAATGCGCGTCTGACAACACATGACCAAAATTCGTGTGATGTCACAGCCGTGTTTCCATACTCTCATCTAAAACAGCTACTGACCAATGAGAGTGTACGTAAGTTATCCTAATTATTCTATGAAAAAATTATTTAACGCCCACGTCGCCAGTGGAGGGTAGGTGCCCAGGAAGCCTGGGGGCTGCAACCGCAGTCACATCCCCAAGGCGCTAGAACACCCGACTGGCCTGCCCAACCCGCAACCAAGCCACGAGCCCCCCGCGCCAGGCCCCCCTAAGGCACCCGTCACACTTGAGCCAGATAGCTCAGTGGAATAATAATAATAATAATAATAATAATAACACACAAAAAAAAAAAAAGAGCACAAAAAAAAAAGAAAGAAAAGGGGGGGAGAGGGAGGGAACGCCGAGAACCACTAAACTCTTAAACCGACTCACAACGCCACGCCAACAAACACGCTGCAAGCACATTGGACAACGCATGCACTACGCGGGAATACCGCTGAACCATGTCAGCCCCAGGGCCCCCCCAACCTAAAGAGTGCTGCAAACGCTACAAAAACGCATAACAACGCTAACAAACGCCTGCAAAACGCTACTGACCGGACTAGCTCCCGGTCGTGAACCATGTAACTATAACAAACGCTACAGAACGCACCAAAACGCTGAACAACGCTACCAGACGGCCAAGACACTAACAACCGCCTGCAAAACACTACTGACCAGACTAGCTCCTAGTCGTTAACTATGTTAAATTTTATTTAACTATATTTAACGCCCACGTCGCCAGTGGAGGGTAGGTGCCCAGGAAGCCTGGGGGCTGCAACCGCAGTCACATCCCCAAGGCGCTAGAACACCCGACTGGCCTGCCCAACCCGCAACCAAGCCACGAGCCCCCCGCGCCATGCCGAAGGGATCTCCGGGTAAGAAGAACCCGGAGCAAGGGGGCTCGGGGCAACTAGGCCTAAGCCCCCGATAGCCCAAACCTGAGGCACCCACCCCCGCTGGTAACCAGAGAAATCCACTACCTGTTACGCCACCAACTGGGAGGAAACACGGACAATGGAACTAACTGGAGTTCTGATATAGATCTGGTATGCCTCGCTCGACCAACGCCCCAAGGTTTTGATCAGGTGATCCGGAACACCACGTGCCGCTGCAGTGGTCGCCGCCCCAATCCGGAAACTATGGCCAGAGTAGGCGCCGGAGTACCCAGCCCCATGTAGGGTAGACTGCAAAAAGGATGATAGCTGCTGCCGGGTAAGAGGACGACCATCACTAAACAAGAACAGGGGCCCTGGAGCAGACCCACGCAGAGACAAGTACGTGCCCAACGCTGTTATGGGGCACACAGAGCCCGAGCCACGCCCCAAGTAGATATCACAACCCGCACGGAAGGGGTCTGTTTTGGAACACTTGATACGGACTTTGAAACAACAGGGATTCACCAAGGAGTCCGCTTGCAGGTCGCTAACAGTCATATGGATGTGAGGATCAAAGGCCGAGTTGACCGTGAATTCGCCCGCACGCAAAAACCCAAAAAATGCCAAGCAGCACGCAGCCCACAACATCACATGGTCTCTAGTAGACAGGTCCAAAGAGCACTGAATGACCTTCAGATGATCAACGGTGATAGGTAGGCGCCTGGGTGACACTGGACCTTGAACTCGCTTAATACCCCTTAGCAGACGCTGCAAACGAAGACAGTTGACTAGCGGGTCTGGAAGGCCATGGTCAATGTGAAGGGAGCGCACTGCTGATAGATAGACCTTGATGGAGGAATGGTTCAGGTTGTCGGCCAGGAAGGAAGCAAAGCGCATGAGAGTCTCCTCAGTGGCTGGGGGGATGGAGCCATCCTGGTTTGCACGACCATCCTGGCGGCAAAAGTCTGTAAATCGACGTTGGGCGGATCGGTACACTCGTCGGGTGGAAGGTGCAAGACCTTGGGTAAGTAAGAACCGACACTTCTGAGTCAAGGCATCTGAAGCGCTGCCAGAAGGGAAGCAGGAATAGGAGACGGGGTTGCGTCGGCCTGTGGCTCCAGGCGTCTGAACCGCTGAAATTGGAATCGAGAGAGTGCATCAGCAACTGGATTAGCTTTGCCTCGAACAGATGAAGCTGTAAATGAGAAGGAATGATGGATGGCCAGCATAGTCAAATAACGCAGCAACACCATTAGGTTTTTGTCCCGCGAGGTGCCAGACTTAAGTACAGCCACCACAGACTCGTTGTCACAAAAGAACTCGACCCGCCGAGATACCCACTGACAGCCCCACAGATAGGCTGCCACTACAATTGGGAAGAGCTCCTTGTACGCTATGGATGAGGAACTTTGTGCAGCTGACCAGGCACCAGCAAACCAGTGGGATTTAAAAATAGCTCCATAGCCCAAAGAGCCCGCTGCATCCGATGAGACCTGGAAGTCCGGGAGAGGTGCCCATGTGGGCATGCAGAAAAAACTGAGGCCATCCCAAGTTTGGAACAGTTCCCGCCACCAGGTTAAATCCCGCCGAAATTCCTGGTTAAGCCTAATGGGGTGATCATCACGGCGAAAGGCACAAAGCAAGTCGATCATCCGGCGAAGGAATGTCCTACCCTGTGGGGCGACCTTGCAGGCGTGATGGAGATGGCCAATCAGGGATTCCAGCTCGCGACGTTTACAAAAACGTTTTGCCGACCACTCATCTAACAGTGAAACAATCCTATCTCTCTTGTCAGTCGGAAGGCGAGCCTGAAGGTTTTTGGAGTCAAGTTCAATCCCAAGGATTGTAAGACGAGTCGCGGGTCCCTCCAACTTATCTGGATTAAGGGGAAGGCCAAGTTTTGTACACAGACGAACGCAGGTTTGAAGGTTGTTGTGGCACACAGGGGACGCCGGTGGGCCCAAAGTGAGGAAATCGTCCAAGTAATGACGGAGAAATGTAACCTCATAATTGTGAACCAGGATCCATTCAACCAGGTCTGCAATGGCGGTGAAAATAAATGGTGCTGAACGCAGCCCAAAAGGGAGCACCAAATCCACAAAATATTGCCCACGCCACTTCATGCCAAGAAGGGGGCGATCGTCTGGGTGGATAGCCACATTCCGATATGCACTGGCCACGTCGAACTTGGCCATTAACGTTCCTCGACCCAGAGACATTATGCCATCAATGAAAGCATCCACTGAAACATACTGAACTGTAAACGGGGGCTTAGGGATGCCGTCATTGACGCTTTGCCCCTCTGGGGATGATAGGTCTAAAATGAGACGCCACTTCCCAGGCTGATTAGTTTTGGGGATCACCCCGAAACGACTTATTTGCAATGACGGAAGCGGGGGCACTGGAAAAGGACCTGCCACCCTGCCAGAAGAGACTTCAGCTTGCAAGTAGGAGTCAATCACTGATGGGTGCTCAGCAGAGCTACGCATGTTTGAAGATGCAGATTTGAGGGACACCAAGGATGGGTCAAAGCCTATCCGAAATCCATCCCGTATGCCAGAAGTCACAAATGCCACAGCTGACTTGTTGGGATGGTGGCATAATTCGGCCTGAAATTGATCCAACTGTAATGGTGTGACCTGAGACACCGGAGATAACGGGGCAAAAGAGACAACTGGAACGCTGGGCTTAACTGGAACAGAAACGGGAACTGAGACTGGAACTGAAACTGGAACAGGACAAAACAACTTTGCCAACTGAGGCAATCCATTCGGCTGGCGAGGCAACGCAATCACATCATTCAAACTATGTACAAACACAACACTGGGCGAACCTCGCCCCTCAGTACTGTCCCCTGCTCCCTCCAGGGGAGGGGGAGCGGGAACGGGAACGAAATCCAGCTGAGCGGGGAAAGGGGCAGTTAGCCTTGGTATGCTCTCCCTCGCAATTGCTGCAGTTGTGGCGGAACTTGCACTTCCCAAATAGCCACCGGCATTTCCCTTCATTCCAGGAATGGCAGAATGGTGTGCGTCGGTGGGAGTCTGGGCTGTCTGAGGAAGACTGAGGAAACCCGGAAAGGGAAGACGGCCTTGGTTGCAGTGAGGACGATGCTGGCAAACGCAAATGAAAACTATACAGATCCAAATTCATTTTGGACCAATCCGTAAGGCCCGAGGCAGCGGCATCCCTTCTGAAGGCCAGATCGTATTCAAGCCAAGCCAGACCTGGATATTGGCGGGCTGTTTGAATAATGAGCAGCTTATATCTGGTCAAGTCTAACCAACGCAGGGGGTGAGAGGCACACAGGACCAGCTGGAAAATCGTGAAGGCCTCAGTCCAAGTAAGAATATCCTTGATTTCAACCTGCCTGCGTTTTGCGTTGGACACCAGGAGTTTACCCTCCAGGAAGGTCTGTGGTTCCTGATCCCCAGCTCGGAGATTGACTGTAAGTAGATCCGCCAACTCCACGAACTGGCCCTCGATGATCTTCTTGGCCAATTTTGCCGGGACTGGTGCATGACCAGGACCAACAATGAAAGCCTTCTCAGACGTAGGCACTGATCCAGAGTTACCAAAACTTGGCAGGCTGCCGGATACACTGGGACTCGCGAATGGAGAGGTAATGGGGGCCATGAAGCGGGCCGAGCTTGAGTCAGTGATGGCTGACACAGGAGAAAAGGTAGGAATGAAGGCTGGCAAAGTAAACGTACCTGATGACGAACCAAAAGCCATAGACGAGACATTGACATCACAAGAAACAGCAGTTGATCCAGAGGAGCTAGATGGAGTGACGCCAACAGAAGTGCCAAGGACGGAAGGGGGTAATGGCGAGGGGGCGCTCCCTTGAATTGAAGAGATGATAGTCGGAAGGGTGCTTCCAAGCGCGCGAACAACAGCCTCGGCGATCGAATCGACGGCCAAAGGCGCCACGGGGCCAGAGGGAGCCGTAGAAACCACCATCGGCGCGGGGGACAAGAGAGGTATGTCCTCCGAACGAAGTCCAGCGGACAAGCTATTGTTGGTTGAACGAGGTGGGTTCGGCATGATGTATGATCGAACACCAACCAGCGACGAGCGAGTTAGAGGCGACCACGAAAAAGAAGTGAAAAACGAACCAACAAACACGACAGAGAGCGAGAAAAAACCGCGGGCGATGAAGGACGAAATCCTTTGGCCACGCTAACGGATCGGCGAGCACACTACGGTCCAGGGACGAAAGAGCGACGAGTGAAGGAAAGACAAACCAATAAACACGACAGCCGCCGAAGAAAAAACCCTGGTCGATGACTGACGAAATCCTTAGAATTTATTCCTTTGTTGACCACAACTGGGAACCGCTACACTAAGCCCGCCAAAATAAACGTATCGGAGCACACGATGGTCCGAAGCACGAAAGAGCGATGAGCGAGTAAAGACAAACCAACAGACACGACAGAGGGCGAGGAAACCACGGTCGATGACGGAAGAAATCCTTGTGTTTTCTCTATTGTTGTTTTTCTTTTGTTGACCACAACTGGGAACCGCTACACTAAGCCCGCCAAAGAAACGCCACGCTATCTGAGCGACGAGCCGACTATCGGAACTGGTACAAGAGAAGGTAAGACGAACCACAACACGGCGGTGAAGACGAGATGGAGACGGTCGAAGATCGAAGAACTTCTATTTCAACCTGGACAGCGACCGAGATAGCCAACGAAGCGAGAAGAAGAACGCCGAGAACCACTAAACTCTTAAACCGACTCACAACGCCACGCCAACAAACACGCTGCAAGCACATTGGACAACGCATGCACTACGCGGGAATACCGCTGAACCATGTCAGCCCCAGGGCCCCCCCAACCTAAAGAGTGCTGCAAACGCTACAAAAACGCATAACAACGCTAACAAACGCCTGCAAAACGCTACTGACCGGACTAGCTCCCGGTCGTGAACCATGTAACTATAACAAACGCTACAGAACGCACCAAAACGCTGAACAACGCTACCAGACGGCCAAGACACTAACAACCGCCTGCAAAACACTACTGACCAGACTAGCTCCTAGTCGTTAACTATGTTAAATTTTATTTAACTATATATAATTTACAGACAGCAAATCGTAAAATCAACCACACAGAATGACTTTTTTGGCAATTACCTCTTGTCTTTAGTTCTGAAAGGAGGCTCCCCTTTCCTTCATGACCAAGAAGGTGGGATATGTAGCCACAGGGCTGCAAGAAAGATTTAGAAAAAAAATTCCTACTGAATATAGTGCACAGCCATTGTTCTACTTTCAATATCACAATTCTGTGCAAGGCTGTTGCCTAAGAAAATTGTCCAGGAGCCCTTCGGGCTTCCAACTTTAAAAGTTAGTAGCCCGAGTAATTTTTTCAAGAGCCAAGAATTAAATAATTCCAGCTGGGATCATATTTACAACAAAGTGAGGATGAATCATATAAGGCGCCCGTTCGGGCTACGTGTTCAGAAATTTCAGCTGCGTTAGGCAGCAACCTTGCTATGACTTGATTACAAGAGAATAATAATAATTAGTATTATTCTAAAACAGTGGATAGCGTTGAGCGTGCGCGCTGATTGGCTACTTGAACTCCCGATATCCTTTGCTAATCTTTGCTATTCACCTCCGAGCAGCTCGCGTGGAATTTGTGCCTGAAAAAAATGTTGTTATCTTTGCAAGTAAATGAGTTAAAATCACCTTTGTGTGCTATATTATCTCACTGTTTGAGTATACACTAAAACAACTATTCACCTCAGTGTCGGTAGCTAATGGTGAACTTCCACTTCGGTGAATACCCGGTAGTTGCTTATTATCATTATTGCAAATTCTATGAAGAAAAATTACTGATTAATTACCTTACTTTCGTAGTGTGGTGAAACATCTGGTATTGGAAATGAAATGTTTAGATGTTTAATTTCTTTTATTGGCACCACCACGAATTCTACCTTCAAATGAGACAATCAGAAATATTAAACTAATATCAATAACATTCTGATCCATAAAACTATAGAAATGTTTACTCCACTTGTGTCTAATTGTCTGACTGTATTCTTAGACACAAATTACATTGAATTTGGGAGGAAGAGCAAAAAAGCACTTTATGATTGGCAAGCATCTAATTTGGTGCATTTTTGAATAGACCTGTCAACATGTTGTAATGTTTGATTTGGGAAAGGAGAATTGAGATTTTCCACTGGCTGAGGGAAACGAAATAAGTGGAAAGTGTTTCACCGCTGGGGTCAGGGAAGAGGTCAGGTGACCTAAGGCGGGCAGTTGTTTTTATTGGACTGCCATTTCTGACCTTTTCCCCACCCGCCCACCTAAAGATTTTCACTTGTTTGAACTTGTACATGTACGTTGATTCATGCTTCCATGACCCTTCTAGTTCAAGACCTCTTTCCTCATGCTTGCTTTCAGGTATACGGTTTTACCAACTTGTATATGTTGAGATTACAATAAAGGTCAGGTTGTGGCGGGCAGCTTGGCATACATGTAGCTACCAGTGGTGTGTGAGAAATGTGGTTAAATGCAATTTAGGCTAAGTTAATCTCACGTAAATGCGCCAAATGGTCTTCTTAACAAATGTTATGACCTGCAGGGTGGCCATAGGGACTTGCCTTGCCATGTGGTTATCTGTGAGCTTTAGTCGTCATAATTATTTGCATTTGCTCGCTTTGCTGATCTTTGAGGATCAAGGCTTTGGTCGCTTATTTTGCAAATTTAGTGCCCAGCCCTTCTCAGGATTCATAGGAGTCAGGCCAAGGTATTATCAGGATAGTTAAGTATCTCTACTGAAGTTCCTTCAGTAATGGTGCTCAGGCTTTTAACCAGGATTTTGAAAGTGGGAGTCCAAATTTTGATGATGATTGGACATGTTATTACACCAAATGGCTATTTTGTTGTAATGCCCGCCAGATTTCGCTTGAACAGAGCAGTCAATCAAGCGATTACAATAACATGTAGCCGTGAGATCGTCTTACCGAGTTGGAAGGCGCATGATCTTTGACTCATATCCTCATAAATAATCACCAACGTGCGTATTTATTTATAGCAGCCGGCAAAGTAGCCTGGGGACGACTTGGTAAGTCAATATCACTGAACAGCGGCTTTGCCTGTGAAATCGCTTCGCTCAACTTTGATTCAATTGATCAAAACAGAAAGGAAACTCGCTAAAAAAGTGTTAATATAGAAGAAAAATACGACAGCAACACTAAAACAACTCTTGAGAGCAGAAGCTCGTAAATGGCCGCCCAAAACAGGCCGTCGAAATGGATAAATTTAGAGGAGCTTGATAACAAACATGAAACAGAGGATTACAAATTTACAAAAAAGTGAATTTCAGGTAGGAGTTAATAAGTTGATGTACGAAATTTAACTGCAAAATGAAATAATTACATGTATTTAAAACCAGTGCCAAGATTCATTAAAAAACAATGGATTCCAAGCAGTAAAAGACTCACTGAATTTAACAGACAATTCCTACCTGTACTTGTTCATCTCCATATGGATGAATGGGAAACTCAGGAATTGTTACGCTTTTGTCTTCAGCATCTGAGAAGAGCTTTATGACCAAATTTGTCAGATCATCCAGAGAGTCTAGTAGAGCGAAAAGAAACTGAGATCATCGAAAAAATGTTTTCTCATTTTGGATGCTGGTGAAAGTATATGATTGGATAACATCATTCTGAAAAGCACGACAAATTTGTACCTCTGCCAAGAACCACAAGTGCCATAATATTGGCTGAGTAAAAGGAGCTATGAAATTTCAGGAGCTCATCTCTTGTACTGAGACCTTTCTCCTTTGGCCGGGTTTCAAGGGTTAGTTTGTTGCCTATGGTCACAAAAAAGGAGAAACAAGTCAGAGTGTAAAATAAAGATCTTAAGTGGCAGTATTGCATTACAAGCTCTCAGAATGCTTCCACAAAATTTTGCAAAATAATGTTAATTAATGTCATCAAGGCTGCTGCCTAAGAAAATTGTCCAGGAGCCCTTCGGGCTTCCAACATTAAAAGTTAGTAGCCCGAGTCATTTTTTCAAGAGCCCAGAATTAATTAATTCCAGCTGGAATCATATTTACATGTGAGTGAGGATTACCGGTAATCAAGTAAGGCGCCCGTTCGGGCTACTTGTTTAGAAATTTGGTCACCCGCGCGCAAATAAGGCGCCCCAGGCGAGCGGGCGACCGTTAGGCAGCAACCTTGGTCATAACATACTGACACTATTTTTAAGAGAAAGAAAGATACAATATAATAATTGTCAATATCTTTCATTTTACAGTCTATGAAAAACTGAGACTGGTTGAACTCTTGGACTCCCTCAATAATAATATTATTTTTTAAGCCCATGCAGAGATACTTTCAGCACTCAAAAATAAAATTCGTGCCATGGGGCCATGTAATATCCTCTATTTATTGCATAATTTCAGAAATGCCTAGCCCCTCAGTCCGTAATGCACAACATATAACCACAATTAAGTATCCTTTAATTTGGCAAGACAGTGCAGTGCAACATAATTTCTTGATCATAAACAAGGGCTAAGCTCTAGTTCAAGCCTACATGTACTGTAGCTTCTTGTTTGCCATTACTGCTTAAACACAAAGATGCACCATAACAGGTCAAAGGTCGGGGAGTGGTACTTTAGTGTGTGACTGATGACTGTTAGTGTCTTGGGTTTAAACAGAAGGAGGGGGCAAAGTTGTGCACAATGCTTTTATAGCGCACCTTTGAATTTAAGTTGCCCACATAATTGTGGAGGAGGCTCAAACCATGTACTATCAATAAACTGTACCATTTGGAAGGATTGAATCTACCCAACTGTTTCACGTAACGTAAAGGCATTTTTTTATTGCTGGAAAGTGATAAGCACACTAAGATAAAACCCATTGCAAAGTTTAAAAAAATTATCTGGGGCACATTCATAGCAACCTTAACAATTGGAAAATTTTAAGGTGGCTCTGAATCCCCTCCAGAGAATTTTTTAAAACTTTGCAGAGACTTTCATCTTAACCCGCTAATCACATTTCAGCAATAACAAATGAGAGTCACCTAACTGTAGTTCGTTTTTGAGACATAAGCCCTTATCATGAAAGATAAGGGCATTTTCAGATGATTACATGTATTTTGTTGTCATGGTAATTTATTACATCACATTAATATGTGCATCTTGTTCAGTAAGTAAATTTCATATGGTAGGTGGTTGGCATGGTCATAACATTGCTGTTAAGTGAAACAGAGTTGTTGCGTTAATCCTTCTAATAAGACATCCCCTCCAAATTGTTGAAACCGGTTTGAGGCACCTTAAAAACCCTTTCATTTCCTCATTTCAGAGGTACAGTACAATGTACTGTACCACTCAAAGGTAAGTTGACAATCACTCATAAGTCTTGAAGCCCCCACTCAAGACTTCGTTGTAGGAATTTGAAAACCTCAATTATTCATTACAAATAAAATTATATTTTTCTCATGGACCAAGGATGGCATACTATATAACCTTGATGTAACAGTCATTATTTTCTACTGGTACATGTACATATGTACCAACAGCTAAAATTAATATTATTAAGTGTGACTGATTATTGTTTGACTAGTAGTCTATAAGATTTTTACATTTTCCTGGTCTCCTTCTTCTTGATTCTCAATCCTTCAAATTTTCTACTATCTCAAAACTCAAATGTCTTGGCCTACCAGACGTGAGAATAAAGTTTGAACTTTGAACTTTGAGTGATACTGTACATAGACATATCCATGACTTAGTTACCCAAGTTTTGTTAATTATTATTATATTGTGATACAATGCACTTCACCTGTTCCAAATCTACTATATGGATGTGAAGGATCAACTGTAGACTTGTCAAGTTGATTCAGTCTCCAGGAGTCATTTAACACATTCTTTAAATGTTCTGTTTGAAATGGAAAAAGAATAGACAAAAAAGGAACATAATAGAGTGGTAAAGTGATGACGTCACAAAAACTAAATTTATGAAATTATGGGATTTACTGAGATATTCTGAAAGTACATGATCAAGAATGGCCGCTTGCCAAAAATCAGCATATGGTTGCAATATGGGGGTAAGATATTAGCCCTTCCATGCTTCAGTAAGTCCATACAAATCCTTGTAATTTTGTCTTGGTTCTAAACCGTTTAGAACAAAGACAAAATTATAAGGATTTGTATGGGGTCACTGTAGCATGAAAGGGCCAATATCTCATCCCCAAACTGCAATAAGCTGCTAATTTTTGGCAAATGGCCATTCTTCATCATGTAGTTTCTGAAGATCTTAATGAATCCCATAATTTCCTAATTTTAAATATTTGTGACGTCACACTTTACCACTCTATAGAAGTTTTCACTTTAACTGGGACTGTACCTCTTCTGTTGTTTTTATGGTACAAGTGAGTGTATAATAAATATTGTTATGACAGAATAATTATTAATAATTTCAGATAGATAGATAGATAGATAGATAGATAGATAGATGCTTTACTAATAACACATAGCAGCCAGAAGGCTGAATTGCATATTAATTAAATACAAAATAAATAAAAAATATCAAAATATAAAATAACGTATCTAGAAATTTATTATATAAATAGTTATCATGGTGAAATTTGATAAAATACAAAAAACTAATTCATCAAAGGTTCTTGTGTATCTTAAGTGTACCTGGTGGCTTTATGTAATGGTGGGAGTAAAGAATGCAGTCTGTGAATCTTACCATTAACAATGTCATTGAAAAGGGCATTACATAAGTTACGATGATGTTCATTTATTAACGAGACTAAATCCATGTGAGTAAGTGCTTCGGTGTAATTAAGACTGGGACACATAATTGCTAACGCCCTCTTCTGTATAGTTCCAGTTCATGTGTTTAATACGTACTTTAGTAGCGAATATCAATAATAGAAAAAAGGCACGGCATAGTCCAATACAGATCTTACACATGTACATGTAAATGGAATGGTATGGTATTAGCTTACTAAAATAATTTAATGTAGCTGTCAATGACATTCACAAGTTTTCTATAGAACAAAATATGAAATTAAATCCTAAAAAGTGCAAAGAAATGAAATTAACTTCGCGCAAAACATTTGATAATTTTACTATAAGACCAATTGTCCTAGGAAACAACACAGTTGAAGGTGTAACAACTTATAAATAATTACTCGGTATTATTATCAGTAATGATTTAAAGTGGAGCGAGAATATTGATTACATATATCAAAAAAAGCTTTGAAGCGTAGACCTGTATTCCCTAAGGATTCTTTAAAAAGTTGATGTTAATACAGATGGAATTCAAAGTTTACCTGACAACAATAAGACCTACACCGTACATGTATATTAGAATATGGCGTGCAAGTCTGGCACAATATTCCTGAATTTCTTAATATTACCAACCTTTGCAGCCTGAAAGAAAGACGACTCAGCTCTGCTGTAAATATGTTTGGAAGATGTCTCAAAATGATCACCCCATTAACTTCCTCATACCGAAAACAGCAACTAGTGGTCATAGTTACAACCTGCGGTCCGGCTACAACAATAGAAATATTGTTTACGCGTATAGGAGAGTTGTTGCCGGACTCAGCGTTCAGGTTCCTTTATTTCATTTGCTAGTAAATATGTAGATCTATAAATGTAAATAGTTAAGATATTTTTATTGTTTTTATAGTAGTAGTAGGTTTAATTATTTATTGATTGTAAAATTTTTAGCCCTTCAATTCAGTTAATTCTGCAATGTGGCAAATAAATGGTATTTATTTATTTATTTATTTATTTATTTATTTATTTTAGTGTAGAACAGCCTCAGATCTTCATGGGCTACGTTCGCCCTTTTTAATAGAACCAAAAAATACTGTATACACTAGCCTTTTTGATGCTTTCTGTATTACTTCATTATTTTATATGTTCGTTCCATGATAAGTCACTTGAGAAGGTTACACCTACTAACTTTGCACTTGTTACTACCTCTAGATCTTTTCCAGCAACTTAAACTGGTTTAAATACTTATTTCATTCTTGCAAATGAAATAATTTCTGAGTTGTTTACATTTGTCTGGATTTAAATGGACTCTATTGTTCTGTGACCACTCAGCTACTTTATCAGCACTAAGATGTGCACCACTGATTTCACCTTAGCTTTTGCGACAACCTCTGATACTGTCGTATCAGGCGGCAAATACTTCCAGTCACAGGTGTCGCTGAGTACTACACGTAGGTCGTTGATCATTTTTACTGGCCTAATAATACACATCGAGAAATTTCTCCTGAATATGATTGGCTATGAGAAAAGCAGTTTTAGGTAGTTAACAACTGTAACAGTAAAGAGAAACATTAATTCAGTGCAAAAAGAGAAAACAAACCAAGCATTTTGAAAGGTCAATGATTAAGGAAATAGGTAATTATGATAAGTTATTACTTTTCATATAGTCACATGGTTTTCTTGTACAATTTGTAAACTACAATTATAATATTGCACTTGCACTACGGGCTTGTGCAATCTACCCATGCTTATTCTATTCTAAATTGTACTCAAAACCATCTGATTTCCTATACTATAACTTACTATAAAGGCTAACCTGATTCTACAGCATTAACTTCCCTGTCAGTGGCATCTGAATTAAACAATGGACAAAGGAAGAACTGTGCAAACCTACCATTCCAAGAAAAAATGTAAAATCAGAATAATAATTTATTATTTTAAACTAGTTATAGCTGTCGCTAAAGTGCCAACGAGCCAAGCTTGCGTGATCTGGCGCCTGGCGGCTGCAAACATCACGCAGCGTACTCGTGCGGCACTCTCATTGGTTATCGCTAAGGTCAACATTTCATCGCTTTGGTCTACATTACAGCTTTTGGTCTACATTACACTCAAATTTGAAGCGCTTTTGAGATTTCGTCCGCCTAAAAATCTTCTCGCGGCTCTATAAGCTGCCGCCTCGCCAGGCCTTCTGTCTTCAGAAGGCCTGACTCGTTGGCAATTATTAATATAATTTGCAGTCTGTAGGAAGAGGATACAGCTGTACAATAATGATAATGATAATGATAATCATAATCATAATCATAATTACAGAAAATTCCAAAATCAAGATGACACTTAATAAATACACGTAAGTGCAAATACATGTATTGGACATGATTGTTGTACTAACAGTTACAGTAACTGTAGTTTAAGGCTGTTCTGATTTAACAATTATTGGACAAGGTTGAGCAAAATATCATGATTTGTCAGTGGCGAGCAGATCAGTTATTTTGCCAAAGCCAATGGCAATAATTGAGTTCATTATTCTTTTTCATTATAATTATGGCTTGTGTTTGTAGCCGATATAACGCACGCTCTTATTGGCTAATTGTGACTGAATTCTAGGGCATTATTCTCCTGTAAATGCCCACGGGCCGATTACAGGCTTGCAAAAACAAAGCAAAAGGTTATTAAAAAACCATATAATAAACTACTTACTAACCGAGCTAGCTCGAGCCGTACTGGGGAATATTGGCCCTCGGTTGTTTTTGTACGGACCTGTATGATCTCAGGCCAATATTCCCCAGTACGGCCCTCACACTCGGTTAGTAAGAAGTTAAGAATTCGATGACTGAGTCTGAGTTTGTTTCCACAATTTCCAACGATTAAATCTCTTTCTGAAAGCTCAGGAATTAAGCAAACTGCCATTTTCACACAAGAGCGTAGTTTCATTTGATTCAAAATGTTCAAACTAGTTCACTTTTGATTTTTCCTTAGGCTTTGTTTTAGACTATGATAATGAATAATAAATAAATATAATAATAATTCTTATTAGAGAAGGAAAATTCCAAATTTAACTGGTTTGAAAAACTTTAAACCGTGCACTAAAACCACAACCCTTAACATACATACAAAAATTAATTTAATTAATGTTTATATCCTTGATAATTAATAATAATTATGATTAAACCTTGTTTGCTAAGAATATCACAGTCAAACAACTTTTTTTAACTTTAAAGTCTTATGAAAACAGCATATCTTTTGAGGCAGCTGTTTTATTTCCTTGATAATGATTATAAGCTGGGGTTTTAGCAAGATTTGAAGTCGATGTCTAGTTTTAGTTACAAGTACACCCTGTACATGTACATTAACTGACTGTTGATATTGTCAAAATGAAATTTAATCTTAGGTTTGAAAGAATCTGTATTTAATTACTGCAGTTTAGGGGAAAAAGCACAAGATGAATTCTCTGAAAGAAGTAGCCAATGCTTTTCATCGGCTGTCGGTACTTATTGAAACCACCTTTAAGTTATAAGTAATCCAATCAGAATGCTACAGCTGTAGGAATGGCATATCCAAGATTTTGCCAAATAGAGCAAAAGAAAATTAATTATTATTTTTAATAACTAAAATCTGGCTATACAGTACATATAATTATGACTATGATGTCATTACATGTACATTGTATTTATAGCAAAAAAGGAAGTGCAAACATTTTTTTCCACATGTACGTATAGGTGTTGTAGCTTGTAAAACAAATTTATTTCTAAATTTCTTACCGATCCAAGGCTTCATGCAAACACTCATGTTTGATGTCAAAGAAAAAGTTGGTGTGTTCACTCCCAGTAAAGGCATTAGATGACCCACCATTCTCACTCAAAAACTACAGGCATAAGAAAAGAACCAAATGACTGAGAAATTATTTAAAAGTTACATGTAATTTCCTTCACAAGAAAAAATTCAAAAAGTATGAGTTCTTGTAATTTAAGAAAATTAATTCTACAAAACTAATATACATGTAATTCTTTCTTGGTTCAAAGAGATGCCAAAGATCACTTTCCTTGCATGGTGTTTCACTACATAGAACATGCTCATAGGAATATAATTTGAGCAGAAATGACAAGTGGCCATGCTATTATCTCCAGAAATACAGATTGATGATGAGATGAGTGTTTCCTATGATAAAGTCTGTCATGAGGTGTCATGATCTAGACATGGATGAAGAAGTTTAAATTAGACTACATGTAAGTTTAAAGGCCCAGGTTCACGCTACAGGCATTGTGGTGCCGTGGAACAATTTTCATATAACATGACAATCCTGTCAAAGGTGAAATTCATCCAATCAGATCACTATGGTAAGTAATGCAAATTCCCATTAATAACAAAAACACACATTCGAAAAACCTGCTGTTTGAAAGTGGGCCTTTAAAATTACCTTGGGCAGACAAGGAACCTCCACGACATTACCTGTGTGAACGAATTCTCAGATGGATACTGCAAAATAAAATGAGATGATTTATATAAATTATATATTAATTAAATTTATATTTATAATCATCGTTTGCGCAGATTTTTGGTTGCAAAATTAAAGACTTTTCCCAGACTTTTTCCAGACCCAAGTTTAGTATATATAGTTTGTCCCATGATGCACTGTGAACTTACAGTAACCACGATGCAATGCTGGTTTAAGAGAGGTTTGAGACTTCTCGGTCTGCAATTGAATGTTTTCGCAAAAGACGAAATTTTAAATAAGATTTGATTACCTGAAAAAATTCGCTTAGCAATAAAGCACTTGTTTCAGTTTTCAAAACAAAAAATTCTCCAGACTTTTTACCATTGTTCCACAATGCCTGTATCTTTATTTTCCAGACTTTTTCTAGGTCTGGAAAACTGGTTTGCCAATTTCCAGTCAGGACTTTTTCAAGAATTCAAGACTCTGTATGTATGATACAAGTACCATCCTTCTTGAAGGCGGTGATGAATGTGGAGAATGTTCTGTGACAGCGTGACTATGTCACGCCAATGAACTGAACTTGTGACATTTATTTTGATTTGTTGCTAAGTTATCGAATTATTTTAATCCCTCAAATTTCGAGTCATGCGATAAAAATCGTTTCTGGAACACGTACACTGTATGCAACAGTAAAATCAACCAATTGTTTTTTCTTGAGTGAATTCGGGACAATAAATGTGGTTATTTTGTGTTACTTAAGTTGTGAGTCTTCAGTGTCACTGGGAGTTTGGCCAACTAGGAAATTCCCCACATGAAAATAAAAGCAATATAATCATGGCAAATAAAATTTAACTGGCAAGAAATACTGTTAAAATTCCTTAAATGGAGAAAATTAATCAATACCTTTTGAGTGCCCAGAAACAACATGTGTTCACAGAAATGTGCCAGGCCTGGCAGCTCATCTGGATCACTCAAATTACCTAAAAGACGCACAGCAGAGAAAACAAGATTATCAACAAGAATGTCTTACACATGTACTGTAGTATGTTCAAATAAATAAATGTATCAACGTCAAAACGTCTTGTCAAGACCTTTAACCTTAAGTAATGCCCCTAAGAAGCTAACCACTGACAAATCAAATTGCTTGGCATTTAAAGACAGAGTGTTTAGCTGTAGACCCACATACAGTAAGTGGCACTCTTAAATTTCTTGCCAAGCTACTTGAAGATCAGGATGTATATTAATTAAATATTGTTGCAAAGATTTTTGAAGATTTTTCTAAACGACACAATGTTATTTCCTTTGCACTTCCTTTTTGAGGAATAATTTTCATGTATTGCTTAGTTGTAAAAGGAAAATTTGTTTACACGCTGCTACAAATACTTCAACCTACAAACTGCAGGCAGTGTAGGACTTTCATTACCTAATGCTCCCATAATAATAATTATTGATGACGTTATTTTGAATTAAAATAGCTGTAACATGGTTAAGAACCCCATCTGGCAGAAGGTGACCAGTTAATGTATACAGAGCATTGCAGAGTTAAATTCAGGATCACCACATACAAATCCAGTTGCTGTAATGTTGAGAGTTTTATTTATGTCTTACTTTTGAGATCGGGCCCTTCCATTTTTCATCCACTCTCCCCCTTTGGATGATGTTTCCTGTGAGAAAATGGGCCATTCAATTTAACACATGCACCCCCCATTGAGAGTGCCTCTAAGATTTTAGCCCCTTAGGATGAGGAGGGTCAAAGTGCCGACATACCCCCCATACCCCAACCTTCCTTGCAAAAAGGTGAAAGATTAGAAACCGACTGGGTTATCCTCTCAGCTATTACCCTACTTACCCCATCCACCTGGATTTCCAAGCCCCTCAATAGGAGAGGGGTGGTGGACACAATTAATGGAATGGCCCGATGCTATTAAGTGGTCTGAGAGCATTTACCTATTCTTTGACCTTGCAATAGAAAACAGGTCTACCGTTCCCTTAGTTATCCATGGAGATCAAATTCAGCTGATTTTTGCGACGATTATTGCGTCAGCACTTCAATTTTCTTTTTCTTAGGTGTTAAAAGTTATTGTTCATGGCCTCATCCATAGCGGGGTAGGGAGGGTGGCAAGGAAAGCCTATTCAACATTCTTTTGCTGTTTTACCATTAAACCTTTCTCTTGCGGTTTATGAAAGATGACAAGACCATACTTATTTTCCTGTCAGACAAACTCACGCCAAATACAGAGCTCTCAAGTCCCATGCATTGAGCGAGAGTCTCACGTATGTCAATGCAATCTCACGCTCTCACGCCGACACAAGCATGTCTCACATATTGGTGGCACTTTTCTCGTAGCTAACTCTACCTTTTAAGGTTTCAGAAGTGGTCAGTGTAAAACGCAGACTGCAGAGCGGGGGTAAAATGCAGACTGAGGATAAAATGCAGACTGCAGACTGCAGACCAGGGGTAAAATGCAGACTGCGGGTTAAATAAAATAATAATGAAAAAAGAGTTATAAGAGTGTTAGTAGCCGTTTGTACTTTCACACTGAAACCCCAACACAGCTCCCATCGCTTTGGTTGCCCCACCGCATGTTATAAATCCAGATTTTCATCGAACTCTGTAAGAATTGAAGCTGTTTGAATCCTTGTTGTTGTTGGAAAAAGGATAGTTTCGTTAAGTGAGTTGCTTTTGGGCAAAGAAGTCACCACCCCTTAATTCTACTGTCCATTTTGCTGCACTGAACAAAGTAACCGAGTAATTACCCAATAACTCAATTTATTTTGACACGCATGGCTACAATATAAATACCAATTAACAAAGACAGAGATAACACGGATTTTGCAACAATTTAACGTTTCAATTCAGTCGGCTTAAGCCAGTATGACTGAGGTGCAAAAATTTCTTATTAGGATCCTTTCATTCGCTTTTGTGTACGTTATGTTTATCCTTTAGTTCACAAGTTCGTTTGTTTTGCATCTGGAAGATGTTATTTTCAATTATAACCTCTCCCTAGGGGTTATCACGCATAGCTTAACCAATGAAATTCCCACGTCCTAATTGCTCGGAATACATGAAAATTAATTAATTCTTTGTGCATTTCGTTGCACCGAAAAAAGACAACCGAGATTATTCAGGTATTCGGAGTAATAATTGTCGGTTTTTTGATCGATATCCCTCGATGTACCGGTGTGTCAAATAATTTTGAACATTTCAATGCATCTGGAAGTGCAAAAGCAAAGCACAGATGATTTCAACGCGTACGATCGCATTTTCCATGGACTCTTAAAGGCCCACCTTCAACCAACAGGCTTTGCGTGCCGTAAAACAATTTTCACACATGAAAATCCAGCCAAAGCTAAAATTTATCCAATCAGATCGCTCTGATAAGCAATGCGAATTTCCATAACAAAAACAAACGGTCGAAAAGCCTGTCGGTTGAAGGTGGGCCTTTAAGAGCAGTCCCCAAAAGGTGCAGCGACCTGCAGTGATGATAATGTGAGTTGTTGACAAATGTAAAACAGGATTGTCTTTCAAACAATCTTTATTCTATCCTTATGACTCGTTTTTTATTCTTAATATTTATTTTACCCTCAGTTTGCATTTTACCCCTGGTCTGCAGTCTGCATTTTACTGTACCCTCAGTCTGCATTTTACCCCCGGTCTGCAGTCTGCAGTCTGCAGTCTGCGTTTTACACTGACTGGTTCCAGAAGTGCTCATGAATTGCCAATTTGTTACTTCAATGGCACTGAACTTCGGTCAATGTTCAATCTGTTCCTGTGGCAGTGCGGCCAATTTTCCTGTTCCTTCAGGACTTTCACCCATTAATATAATATGAATTATAGGTCGATATGTTAGCTCAGGATGACCATAAGAACATGGCAAGCAGCATGAAAAAACCAAACTGGCGTACCCGACGACGCATTTCCAGCGATCTGAGAAGTGCAAATTTCAAAAATTCTTCGGGCGACCATGCCCCCAGACCCCCTTAGAATTGCTCGCCGCCTCCGCCACAAGAAACACAGGACAGTACACTGGCGCCTTTAATTTGGCGCAATCTCCAGCAAGCATCTCACTCTTTCGAAACTTTAAGATTTGAGATTTGAGAGCCCTGCAAATAATTAACCTTACCTATATGTACATCCATAGCAGCTGCTGCTTTGTCAGTACTGGGGTCGCATATTACCAATACCTTCATATTATTTTTCAGTTGTAAACCACGATATTGCCGGTCATCGCGGGGCGATTTGGCAATTTCGTTGTAAATTTTCTCAACTCCCTCCATCCTCGGCAGTTCAAGTCCAACCAGCTCAAAACGATTTCACCGTAACTGATCGCGGACAAGGGCCGATCACGCGAGTAAGAATGGCAAGCCAAAACGGTGACGAAGCAGTGAAGATTTTTAAGACAATTTGGTAAAGAAGGTAACATTCAGTGATATTTTGTCCTGATTCTTCAGAGCTGTTGTGAAACAACCCGAATATGTCGATTATAACACCCAGGTGACGCCACCCTCACCAAAAAATAATAGAGTTTTGAATCGCATTGACCGGTTCCACCACCTACGTATACCGCCATAATGATCGAACTCGACCAAAAGTGACAGCAAGAGTATGGGTACCAAGTAAAGCAGTTCGCGCCAACTTTTTCACAACATGGCGGTGTAGAGATCATTATTTTTGATAATATGTGAGATTTTAAGTCCATTTTCTTGCTTTGCTTGGACGCTTTTATCTATTTAAACAAGAAAAAAGAAAGCATGGCTCACGGTAACGTGGACGAGTATGTATTTAGTGAAGGGACCACTGCAGGCGGAGACAGCGACGAAGAAATCGAAGTCACAGCTGCAGAAGTTCTTGCTCAACTTGAGGAGGTACGAAGGAGTATCATAATTAATATATCCGAGTCTATTGAACCCCTCGGACTTCTTAGTTTTCTGGGTATTCAATTTTATGTCAACGTAAGGCTTACCTTCCTGAGCACGTAAAGATAAAAATTGTAGATTCGCAGCGGGGCGAAAGCACCCAAAGGCT
>NC_090874.1:19133242-19135742 GCF_036669935.1 Montipora foliosa | reverse complement strand
GACATAAATAATTATTATTCATTTGTGTAATTGTCACCAAAACAAATAGAAAACAGCAGCCCTACAGTGTACGTGAAGAGTTTTTTGTTGAGCTTACAGCAACTTGGTTACACGTAAGTTGCCTTCCTAAAAGGATAACGGCCTGCTCTTTGCTTTACCATTATTTTCTCTCTCATACTCAGTGAATTCACATAATCTTACTGTGACTTTCATAATTCTGCGGAATCCTACCTCTCTGCAGAAATCCTATCTTTTGAGTTGCTGCAACCCAAGTTTCTGGGCTATTCACTCCAGTCAAACCGGTTTAGGCAGGGCACGCATCATATTTTTGACAAGGCAAAGGTCAAAATCGAACCTTCAGTACAAAAGTCAGGAGTGGGATCGAGACTCGGCCTGGGTTTGAAACTGTCTCCAAGCAATGGTCTGCGCATACTCAATAAAGACTTGACACGATTTTCTTTCACAGAGTTCTTTCTTTCTCATCGAGTCGTCTGATTGGTGGGTTATGTCACGCATCAGTTGATTTCGTCATCTGTGGTTGGCGACGGAAGTTTGATTGATGGAAGCCAAAACGCATTTTGGCCATTGGCACCTGAAAATGAACTTCGCAGAATTACGAAAATATCAATAATTTAAGTGGTTCAGAAAAATACTGAACTTAATACACAATAAATTGTTAGCTAAGTACAATAGATTTATTTGATGAAGTCAGACACAAAATAAGCCCAAACAGCATAATTATATATCGCATATCTGGCATAAATCCCAGTAAACAAACAAACTTCTGACTGAGATGTGGAGTCTTTTCAGATGATTTGAAATTTGAATGTGCAGTATATACAGGGTATATCCAGCAACAGGGCCCTATCAGGCCCAGGTTGCTCAAAGCATGGTTAGCACTAACCAGTGTTGAATACCATGGAAACATATAGGTTTTGATACCTCTTAACCAACGGTTAGCGCTAATCAGGCTTCAAGCAACTGGTCCCTGGTCGTCAAAATCTTAGGACGTATTCAGTTCTGCAATGTTTTAATTAATTATTAAGAACAATAAAAAAAACTTTAATTTCAAACAAAGCTTATTGTAAGTAATTGGCCATGCTTCATGTAACTGATGATTGTTGCCTTGGTTTAGATCGAGAAACACGTTGTTCATGTGCTTGAACAAGAAGCAGCAAGAGATGAAAATGAAAGTTCAAGGTTGTCTCCTGAGGAACTCCAGTATGCTAAAGAGTAAGTTACCCTTGCCTTAACATTTAATGCTCCCTTGAAGTTTTTCAAGTACAGTACATGCAGTATTAGGGAGAACAAAATGATGTATATGTGAAATGAATGATACATGTAAATTGAACTGCGGATATGAGAAGAGAGAGTTTTTTCAGGCTTCTCTATGCCGTTGCTCAAATTTTGTTCGTAACTACAAGGATTATAGCTTCACCTGTTGCCTGCTCCAGGCTCCCAGATAGTCTGAAAGAGAAAAAATGTGTGCGAAAAATGAGTGGGGGGGGGGGGGGGGGGGCCCCATGCCTCGACCCAAGCCCCACTCGTTTTCCACACGCACTTGTTTTCGTTTTCCCGACTATCTGGGAACCTGGAACAGGCTAGCATAGACAAAACTACTCTGTATGCTCCCCAAACCAAAAGAGCACTCACTTGCGGCAACAAGCCATATCTGAATAGTGTGAAACCTAATATTAATGCACAAATATTCCTATCCATTTAGCTAATTCTTTTTACTGTATTGTTGGTAAAACCGTTTTGTCAACCTTTATTGGCCATTCAACAGGCTTACTGTACATGTAGTGTCACTGTGTAATTGTTAGATCACAGATGATGTCAAAATGAGGTAAGAACAGAGGAGTGCCGCACGAGGAGATAGCCGAGTGCGTCACTCTGACTGCTGTTCTTACCACAGCTGAAGAGATGCGTTATAACATTGTTTGCACAATGGTTACTAATAAGAGAGACTTGTGATGTGCCATAGACCCTTTCCATAAATGGCGCCAAAATTTGAATAACAATACTTTGTACATCCTTAGCCTCGTACTGATGTTTCTAGACAAAGGATTTTTCACATGAATGTGAGGCTTAGGATGTACATTGCTGTTTATGCAAAGGGTCTATTGTCATTGCGTGGAGTCCTGAGCCAGGGAACAGCCTAGCTATCTCATTACATTCGATCTTGCTATTCCATTACGTTGGGACCGCGCTGTAGATGCTACTACAAAGATCGTCGCTTGAAGAGCTTATGATGATGCTTGGGTCAATTTCTTTTTTTTTGTTTCATCCTTCTTAAGTTCTGTATGAAGTCAAAGACCTAAATGTTTTCACATGTTGTTCTCTTTAGCTATGCTGACAATATGGAAGGACTAATGAAGTCTTTAGCTTTACAACACATGCCGGCAAACATGCAGAATATTGACAGAAAGAAAGCAGGTACGGTTTACTTAGTAGCTTGCTCTCTAAGATGGCTTTAGCTGCTACATTGGCAGACGATATC
>NC_090874.1:19110742-19128242 GCF_036669935.1 Montipora foliosa | reverse complement strand
CGAATGCATAAATGGCGGCCAAAAAAAAATCTTCTGTTTACGTGCTAATTAGCCTCGTTTGCATGGACAAAATATAACAGAAACGTTGCTTGATAGCGAGGCTAGTGAGTCTCATCAGCACATGAGCAAAAGAATACATTTTTGGCCGCCATTTATGCATTCGGTCAATAACCGGAATTTTACGGTGTGCGGGTTCATCCTGTGACAAGCAGTAATTGACGATTCGGACGATGAAGAACAAACAACTCGCTCAATACGGTCGAAACCAAAAAAAAAAGCAAGCCGAGAAAAGCAAGGCATGAGTACTATGTCAAAAAGCTACGCTCAAAGCAAACACTAAATACTAATAACCAACCATTTAATACACCAACTCCAAAACTCTCTTCAAGTTCACAGCCGGATGGCTTCGCACGTCTATATATACTCTGAGAAGCTCTTAGACAGCGTTCCCAATATCTTGAGCCATAAATTTTCTTAATAGTTAGCGAAAAAATCTATTATAAATGGTACGTTTGTCATGTCGAGGTCTCTGTTATTGTTCATTCAAGCTAAACTGATTTTCTTTGGGTGATCGTGTATCCATTATTTCGTTAGTGCGTTTTGGCGTTTTTGCGTTCGTTTGTCGATCCGTTCCGAAACTGAGGTCCATTGCCGTATTTTTGTTTTACAAGGGTGAATAAACTGGCACAAGGACAGGTGGCATCACCAAAGGAATAAAATAATAATTCTGTAGAAAAAAATATGGATAAATTAAAAGAAACTGACGGTGCCCGTGTCTGCAATCTTTGATAAAAAGAACGGAAAACGTAACATGTTTAGGTTTTCGTACATAAGTTCGTTTAATTGGAGGAAATGAGGACTTTCAGTTCCTTTCATTTTATTCTGGTCAAGATTACGGATCATTTCTCCGAAAATTATACAATTGGATAGTACCGTTCTGTGGTATTCATTGTGGCTTCTTTCAACTTGCATTTTCTTTGTTTTTTCGTGTTGATGGAGGGTTAGTGGTCCATAATAGAGCTGTTATTGGCTACCTTCAGTTCTGTTTCCTAATGTGGTCTTCGTGTACTATTCATAAACAGCGTAAGGAAATAAATTTTTTATTGTCGTAGTTAGCTTGCGAATCGCTGTTTTGGATTTCGCTTCATTGAAATTGTTGTTGCTTAATGAAGCGAAGTTCGAGGGGTAAAGCATTTAGCTAGAACTTCTGATATCCCTCTAAGCGTTACAGTTTCGGTTTTACATTGTGTCGAAAGTTGTCCGTCTCCTTGTGTCTGATTGTGTGTAAGGAGAACTTTTTGACACTAGATGAAACCGTCATTGCTGCAGTAAAGTGACAGAGAAACCACGAAGATAAAAAGACAATTCGAAAAGAAAAAAAGTTATCTAGTTTCCGTATAGTTTGCCAACACCATGGATGTAGAAAAGGGAAGATTTTTAAATTTCACCCACCCCCAGAAAAGGCAAGACTTCAGTGGCAGACTCGACCAATTAAAGGTCTCTTTAAAAGACATCATTATACAAGACTTTAGCGTGAATGGAACTGTAAGAGTCCGAAATGTAGCTCATCATAAGGAAGTAACCGTTCGCTACACCTTCGATGGTTGGTCATCCTATAAAGAGGTCGTCGGGCAGTACATTGAGAAATCTCACACTGCATCTACGGATAATTTTGCGTTTGAAATCGCAATGCCTACAACCCTTCTCGAAGATTGCAAATTAGAGTTTGCCATATGCTACAGTGTACCCGGAGTGGAATTTTGGGACAATAACGACGGAGATAATTATCGAGTAATGTGCTACTCGTCATGCCTCACCGTAGCTCACAATTCGCCATCAAAAGTGTGGAAATACATTCTACATTATATCTTTTATATTTTAGAAAAAATAAGGTCAATGGGTTTTACTATTGACCATTGGATTGACCCAAGTTTTTGGACTGGCGAAGTAGATGAACAAAAACAGAGCTAAATGATTTTCCTGTCTTGCTGACCTTCCTAGGCTATATTTCCAGCCGTTTTAGGAGTGCTATTAACATCCTCCACGCAACGAACGCCTGGATCAGTGGTCCTCGTCCTTTGTCCGTGACGTAGCACCCGCTGCAATTGTATTTTGTATTCAGCCAATTGTATTTTGTACTTGGCAGGCAGGCGACTTCCTGATTGGTGGAATATACAATTGGCTGGACTAGTGATTCAGCCGTGGTGTGCTCGGAGGAACGCGGACGCACAAAACGACTGGTAAATTGAACCTATATCTTACTACGCTTCTTTTTTTATATTAGAACGTCTAATTGTGGTGCTGAGGGCGAGAGTTCTTATTTTGTTTGCGATTTGAGCGTGAAAACGTTCTTAACATATTCTTAAAGTTGTGTGGTTGTTCGACTACGGACAGAGTTGTTCATCAGTATATCATTCAATGAGAAAACCTCATTGTAATGTATTTAAAAAAAAAAACGTTTCTAAGTATTTGAGTTGATTGTCCTGTTACAATACAGTTTTCCATTTCTTTTACCTTTATTTGATACTACTCAGCCTGGGTATATGTTCTTAGAATTTTTGTTAATCTTGGACTGAACGTTCTTAAAATATGAATCGGCCGCCTGTTACTTAGTACGAAGATCCGTGTGTCACGTTCTCTCTCTTCTGCGGAATTATCTATTATCGTTAATTCGGTATTTTGGGGTTTTTTTTTTTTTTGGAGCATCCGCCATCATTAATTTCGAACACTGAAAGTTTGAGAGGCTTAATTTAAGGCAAATCAAAATAATTTTCTTTTATAAAGATAACCTATGTCTGCATGTGTACAGTACTCGTACCTGGGAATGTCACCGACTAACCTCGTTTGGGTTAACCTCGTTAATCGTTAACTCAGGAGAAGAAGTCTTTCTTAGCGGCTAGGAGGGCTAGAATAATAACTCTTTCGAAAAGAGGGCCTTGGCGAAGATGAAATGCCAACAAACTCTTACGGTTTTTGTAAGTGAGGAAGAGACTGTAGAGCGAGGGCCCAAATAGATTGAGTATACTGTTTTCATTTGCACCGCTGGACATAAGCCTTATTTTTTGAAGAGTCGCGCATATTCCCTATAGGACAAACTATCGTCTAGTATAAAGTTATTCAGTTTCGTGACGTCTCCAGCGGCCATGAGTTTTAACAGAGGCAAAGCACTTTTTTCGTACAAGAATAGAGTTACAAATCTTGTAGGGTTGTTTTGCAACATCAACATGGCTCAAAATGCATTTGGGATTGGCCAACATGGCTCAAATTCGTTCCGACTCTATAAATGTAGTAAAGGAACGACCAATATTGTTTGTAAAGGTTGGTTTTCACGTGGCGTTCGTGTTCCCGCTTGCTCAGTCCAGAACAAGTTATGCTTGTATTTAGGCGATACCGAAACTAGACAAACTAAAGACCGTTACTAATGGTACAAGAAATACAATATGTGATTCACACGTCGAGCAGAATTAGCTATCGTCACCAACATGGGATTGTTGGCGTTCGTTGTCATGTTCTCTGAATATGTTACGTTTATATAGTGACTTTCTGCTAAGTTATTTACTTTCACTTGTTTATTGTAATAATTTATTTCACTTCTAGTTTGCACTGAATGTATGTCATGTTAACCAGTGAATATTAAATTTACTCGGATATCTCATTTTGCCTCTAAAATAATTGTTGTTGCTCGATGCGATTATTGCCTGCGATCTAGAAGAACATCTGACAGTGTGAGTAACCGTAGAATACCCATCGACCCCAAAACCCTTCTAAAACAATTGCAGCTACGGACGTGACGAACTGTGGCTACGGGGCTACGTGGCTGCACAACTAAGTTCAAACAATAGCTAAGCTCCCATATCCACAAAACAGTCCAAAAAACACAAACAAATAACAAAAAACTTCCGGTTATTCCTATTTCTTGAAGAGCAAAGAAAAAGTGAGGCACTCACGCAGCCACGCGACCGTATAGCCACGTAGCCAAGGAGCAATGTAGTCGCGTAGCTATGTAGCCACGTAGCAACAGATTACGCGTTTGCACGTTAACAGCGTACTCGTTCAGTCACTGAGCGTTTTAGTAGCTTAAGCGGGTAGCCGGGTAGATGAAGTGTTACCTCGATTGGTTGGGTATTCTGCAATTAACTGTAGAATGCTCGATCATTCCAAAATAGCCTGTTAGCCACGTGGCCGCGTAGCCAAGTAGCTAAGTAGCCGCGTAGCTACGGAGCCCAGTAGCCGCGTGGCCATAGGTTAATTAACAGCGTACGTACTCGATCAGTCAGTCAGTCAATCACTTAGTTTTGCCGTGTAGAGGAAGCGTTCCTTCGAGTGGCCGGGTATTCTGCAGTTACTCCAGAAACCGTGATAGTGACACAGAGTCGCAAAGACAAAAGAGTTATCTAGTTTCCTTAGTTTACTGATTTACCAACACCATGGATGTCGGAAAAGGAAGATTTTCAAATTTCACCCAACCTGTGAAAAGACAAGACTTCAGTGACAGACTTGACCAATTAAAGGTCTCTTTAGAAGACATCATTATAAAAGACTTGAGCGTGAATGGAACGGTGAAAGTTAGAAATGTAGCTGATCATAAGGAAGTAACTGTTCGCTACACCTTCGATGGCTGGTCGTCCTCTAAAGATGTCGTCGCGCAGTTCGTTGACGAATCTCACACTGGATCTACGGACACTTTTGCGTTTGAAATCGCAATGCCTTCAACGCTGAGCGAAGATTGCGAACTAGAGTTTGCTGTTTGCTACAGTGCACCAGGAGTAGAATTTTGGGACAATAATGACGGAGATAATTATCGAGTGATGTGCTGCTCGTCATGCCCCGGGCCCACCGTTGCTCAAGATTCTCCGTCAAAAGTGTGGAAATACATTCTAAATTATATCTTTTATATTTTAGAAAAGATAAGGGTGGTGTAGTTTAGTGGCAACAGTGGATTGACCAAAGTTTTTGGTTTGAAGGAGCAGATGAACAAAAACGGAGATAAATGATTTGATTCCCTCTCTTGCTGATCAAATCGTATTTTCTTCTTGTTTTTGGGATTATCTATTATCGTTAACACGGAAGGTTTGATAGGCTTTATGGGAAATCAACATACTGTATTTCTTTTAGAGAGATAACCCATGTCTGATTACAGAAATAGTACTTGGGAATAGAGACCGTCAGCATCTGGTTTTTCATGCAGAACCACAAACCGCAAACGTTTGTAGTCTCAGGTTGCAAGAGTATCGAATTCTTTGTGCCGCCCTGTTGTTTTTCGTCCAGTCGAAGAACATCCATTTTAGCGCCTGAAAAACATGACTAATTCATTGCTTCAAGTTAACAAATCTAACTGGTACATTACAGGCAGGTATAAAAACCTATTTCTTGCCTTTAAACGTGAAGCTGTGCAATTTTTGATGGCGAAAAGCTTACTGCAAATCACTCACCGCTGAAAGCTCTTCCTGCCGTTCAAACGTGAACTCAAGACCGTGATCACGTGACATCCTCATGTTTGCCGCTAACTACGAAAACACCTGATGCTGAAGGTCTGCTAATGTTCACTGACTAACAACGTGACTACCACACTATTAGCTGCCAACAAGTCAAATATTTTAATCAATAATCAAGGATTAGTGTGGTGCATTCGATTCACGAAGCATTTGAAATTAGATGTATATTTTGTACTCTTTTCTAGTATTTGTTCAGTAATGAAGGTATCACACTATAAGTATTTTGACTGTGATCTTGTTGCTAATAATTTTATTAAAAACAATTAATTATGAAATACATGTGTTATAATGCAATATCAGTTTTGTAGGACATCAGTAAACGCCGTTGCTTTGCTGGAGTAGCCGAGTGGTAAATATTAGCCTCTTTAATGTTAACATAACGCAGTCTCTTAGTTACATGGAATATCACTTTTTTTTTCGTGGTGGATAGCGAGGCAGTGAGTATCCGACTTTATATAACGAGCTGAATTATGCACGCATTTTGATTGGTTCGCCCCTGTGATATGTTATAGCACAGACGCATAGCAAACGACTTATGACAAAATCAATGTTCTTTACAGTTTTATGGGATACAGTAAAAACCCAGATTTTTAAGAACCTGTAAGGCAGTTAGACCCCCTTTCATGTAAGAAGCTATTTTAGCCTTGAGTTTGAAGTCAAACGTTGAATTAACAAATTTATAAAAAAGGGTGTGAATCCGTTTAGGCTGAAGACATATATAGCCGGACATTTGTCATCCATTTTTTGTAAAGTCACAGCTCCGACCGGACCAACACTTTGAGGAGAAACTGCTGCCCCTTTGTTACATCCGAAGATGGTTAGATTTGTAAGTCTTCTCGGACTACAAACCGTAGGCCCCGTCTCATAACCCCTCCGGCAATGTTCATAAACTCTGTGGGACGTTAAAGATCCTACACACTACCATACTACAGAAAGAGCACGGCACGGATCTCAGGTGTTGTGGTCTGGTATGAATTCTGAAGGCCAAAACTGAGTTTACTACTGTTGAAACACGGTTAAAACAGACGGCCAATAAATGGAAGCATGTTATTAGTCCCAGAGGGAATAAACTCACTGTCTCCCGCACGGTAGTACGATACGCAACCAACCGGAGCCAACCCGGTTCGGTGGTCAAAGCTCTTGTAGGAACGTTTCACGACTCCAGCGTTTGGAATTGGCCGACGTGGCTCAAATTCGTCCCGACTCTAAATGTGGTGTAGGAACAACGTATATTGTTAGGAAAGGCTGGTTTCCCGGGGGAGGAGGGACTTCCTATATGAAGGGACGGGGATGGTCGTCGGAAATTTTAAATTAAACCCCTAAAGGAGACCAATCTGGGCTCTAAAAAGTATTAAATATATATTTTTCTATTTCTTCGCGTGCACCCCTAAACGAGACCTTCACGGCTACATATCGGCTTCATATGAACCCAAAATCCGAAATTTAATTACATCCCTATAAGCGAGACGACTAGCATCCCCACCTCTGTCATCCTTTCATATGCAAGTTCCCTTCTCAGCGCGATAAATAAGGGCATGTCTGTTGCTAAATGTCTTTCCTATTCAAGAAACGCGGACTGTATATTAAGGTAGGGGGCGGGCTTCAATCTCTTCCATCAAATACCCGAGGAACAGCAGAAGTCAGTCCCCCCGTGTGGAAAACGTTTTAGTCGACTTATTTTCCCACAAGACGACTAATTCCATTACGACTGATCTTATGTAAATATCGCCGAGTTTGCTGACATTTAATCTTTGCCATCGCTTAAGTGTTACACGATTCACCATGGTGTTTGGAAAATTCTTTGCCTTTTTTAGGAACCAAAAACAAAAGCTACTGCATCTACAAGTGTTTTAAGTGATAGAACAGATCACGGAACATGTACCTTAGGGATAATTTTCTTGATTAAGCTATTCAATAAGGCTATTTGTAGGGCTTCACCATGGTGAACCGATAGTTCTTAAAGTCTATGGTAGTATAATTACTTTACTTTAGAACACAGTGGTGAATCGTTGAGTTTCAGCGCTAAGAAGGCGACTGGTCGTTACAACAAATGATCTCTTTTAATAATGTAATTTTCTACAAAGTTAGCTTACTTTTGTGCATAGAACTCTTCAGATTATAGAAAAAGAAGGAAAAGGTTCCGTGTTCCTTCGACACCTTTGTGTAGTTATTTGAGATAAGGACTAAGAGGCAATGTACTTCACTATTCTTTCTCAGGAGCTCCAAGAGAAATAATATCACAATGAATAGCGAATCAATTTCATACAATGACCGGAAAAAGTCATTCTGCTATGTAAAAATCGCTAAACGTCGTCTTGATGGCCATCGGAGCAATTTTCACCCCCTTTTGTTTGAAATATGCAACACCACCCCTCCCCCCTTATTTTTGGCGTATAGTGCGATAGTTATTATTGTCTCTGAAAGTTTACATTTTGCGAGAAAAAATCTCACGCAGTTATCCACAGAATAGAAATACGGTAGTCGTATTTCTTTAATATTTTTATACGCTTCTCCTCATTTCTAATCACTGGGGCCATGGAAGTGAAATCCTATAGTCTGTAATCCGGTTTAGAAAGAGAAAGAATAGGCTGCGTAGCAGGCCCTTGGAAGGAGGGGCCACAAGAAAAAACGCGCGCGCGAGAAGGAGACACGCGACACGCGTGGGTATTGTTAGGGCATTGTTGTTTGGGCGTTGTTTTAATAGTTTAGTGCATTATCTTTTCAGTATTATGGGCCGGAGAAATGACCTTCCTGTCTCTGCCCACTTCAACTGAAGCCAATCACACTGCAGGACATGAAGGTTGCTGTATTGAAGGCAGGCCTAGCCAACCAGGAATACCGCAGAAAGCAGGATATGAGGTTGATTTTTAATATGGGACTGTGGGTCCTAGTGGACTTTTAATCGAGACTTTATTAGTTTCACTCTTCGCTTGGGCGCTGTCACATGCGGCACGCGTGCGAGTGTGCAATCGGGCTCGTGAATTTAACGAACTTTTTAACGATACATAGTCTTGTACCCTGAAGAAGGCAGCATTGCCGAAACGTCGGTAAAGACTCTCTTTTCACGACATGAAGCTAACGTTTTCATTCATACTCGGCTGCTTCGCGTGATAACAATAACGTGGAAGTCGAGGAAAAAAATCAAAAAAAAAAAGTGCGCTTTATTTGAGTGTCAATTCATTTAGCACGAAAATACTAGCTGAGGACACTATTTTTACGTCTCCAACTGGAGACAGGACCTCCATTTTATGTGGTCATCCGACTCCATGCGAAGCCGTCTAGTCACTTGCAGTGCAAAGGGAGTACCGGAAGTCCCACTGTCTCAGCCAGACTGGCCAGGAAAGGGTACGTGGTGCAATAGAATAACAATTAATGACAATTTTCCTTCTCTTCCAATTATTTTAGCTAGCAAAGGTGTCGTTGTATTTTTATTTTTCACATTCAAGTCTTTTCGATACGTAGCTAAATGTATTTTATTTGAAAATTGAGGAATCCAGTTATTCTGCCTGAGCGCGACTGTTGTGTTGGAATCGCCAGGCACGCCGCAAGTCCACCCGCGCTCGTCTAAATTTGACGGGACCAATCAAAAACACGTTTTTTTTTTCCTGAAACCAATCAGAGACAGTCTTGTTCCAGGGTTCCCCAGAGCTCTTCCCTCCCTGGTCGTCATGCGCAGAAGAGCTCAGGGGTCGAGATTGTGAACGACATGTGTCGCCGGTGCCGTTTCTGTTCATACTATACGTACCCGATAGCTTTTCGTAGCTCTACGAAAAGCCATCCGGCCGGTACAGTGTGAACATAGCCTAACGCCAGTATAAAACGAATTTTGAGCACCAACATTCAAGGCCAGTAGACTATGAGTAGTCCCCCATTTTCGCGTGGGGTGATTTTCACGCGCGCTCGCGTTTAGCACGCTCTACTATCTCCGAGAAAAAATGGGGGACTACTACTCTACAAGGCAAGGTTTAAGAGAATCAAGTACCGCAACAAACTCGACAAGGACGAACGTCATGACGCTCCGTCTCGCCGATTTAACGGGAAAATAGGGGACTATGAACAGGCCTGTGGCCCGTTTCTCGAAAGTCCCGAAAACTTTTCGGGCCCGAAAAGCCATTTGTGAAACTGGCAACCGCTTGTTTTGGAAAGCCGATCTTTTGACATGTTTTCAAGGTAACAAATAGAAAAATTACTGTGAAGTTTGACGACTTAAATCCTCTCCGTTCTTGAGATACAAAGGGAATTGTGACACCCGAAAATGGCCCGTAAAGTTTCGGGACGTTCGAGAAACGGGGCCCTGGAAGGGTATTTTCGGGATTCGGATTTGAAAGTCCCACTGTCTCAGCCAGATGCCAGGAAAGAAATAGCATAAGTAATAGCATAACAGTTAATGTAAAAAAAAAAAAAAACGCCTGATCGCGGGTTACCTTAAGACATTGATGGCTTTGCTGTCGTTCCATAACGAGCCAGACGCCCTTAACAACCAAAACAGTACCTCGGTATCCCGCGGAGATAGGAGGCAATATGCCTCGTATCTCAGAGGGGTGCCCAGTTGCTTGTAGCATTCCAATGTAATTGAATCCCTCAGGATTATATAATTAATAACTCTTTCACTGACACTTACAAGGTAAAAGGTGTTTTAATCCTCTAGCTTGAAATATTTTTTTGTCAGATTTTAATTAAAATTCTACTTTCAAACATGACGTTGATGCACGAGGACAATGCGATTTACCGTGGGATAGTGACGATCCTTTAACAGAAGTTGGAATTATTTGGTCGAATATTTAAGACAAACATTTCGGCTAAAAAAGGACGACTTGCAACATAACAGATGCGATCACACTGTGATCCCATAAAAGCGATTTTTGTGTTCCAGGACATAATGCGGTATTGAAGTTAAGATTTGCTTATGGAAGGTGTCTACCGTAGGACGTCACGATCGTTGGAAATTAAGTCAATCATCACTTTGCTTGGGACTGAAGTGCAAACGAGGGAAAATGTTACACAAAAACATTATTTCTGGCAATGTTTCCCTTTTTGCCCGCTTCAAGAAACATCGCAAGTACGGAAAAGTTTCGTCCTTTGAGGGGCAAATAATCTTTAAAAAAGATTTACAAGTGATTGAAGTGAAATATATAAATGTCCATTACGAAAATGTTTTGCTCACGCTACAATAGTTCACACAGCGAGCGAGAAATTAATATTCCAGCACTCAATGCTAAATGATCATGAAAGTGTAATCATCACGTTAAGATATAACCTTAAACTTGAAGGGACTTGTTACGTTCCATACCTTATAAACGTATTAACCTCGGCAAGTTCTGAAAACTATCAGTACAGTCACGTAAATTATTAACATGACAGGGGAGTCTTGCCGTAATTTTAGGAGAAAGGCATTGAAAGGGTCAGTTTATCCAAATTTCTATGGTATATAATGCTTATCTAATTATTTGGGGAAGGGAAAAAGATTATGGCACTGATAAGATACTGCGATGTTGCTCAAAAAGATGGCAACTAATAAAATAATAAATAATCCTTTCAGAGACAGTCAATAATACCTTTACCCATCGAAAGAACGGAAACATGCAACACTTCCAATTATGGTTTTTTATTATAACCTACAGATAAATAATATTCCAAGCTTAATAACATGATTAATTATCAATACTGAATTTCTCGAACAAAAGATACGCGAATGTAGCATTTTATGCTCATTTTAATTCAGGGATAGCCAGCCAAGATAAAACCTCTTCCCAGGTTCAAGACCTCAACTGATTTACAGTAACACATTAAATGCTCGAGGGATTCCTCTTCAGTTTTACATAAGAAACGATAGCGATTCTGCAATTCTAAATTTCTAGGTTTACTATTTCTAGAAAACATGCGGATCGGCAATTTGTATTCAAAACCTCTTAAATTTGTGTCCTAAGTTACTGAAGGAAAGTGAACAGATTTTCAAGTTCCAGTCGACAGAGAGAACTGGGTCTTCATTTTTTAAATTTGGTCTGGGAGGACGGAGGAAACTTGCAGAAACTTGCAAATCTTGAGGAAACGGATGCTGCGTTGCGAAACGTACACGCAACCGTAAAGAAAACAAAACAAGAAACAAAAACAAAATAAGAAAGAATTTTGCGCAATTAATTATTGTGACGATAAAAGTAATTTCATTATGTTCTTCCTATGAACAGTCATTTCGTTGAAAGTCCATGAGGGTCGAAAAGGTAGGCCTGACATAATAAAGTCTTTGACCGACAAAATAACTCCAACACCACAGCTACCACTTCCGATAACTTGTCCACCACCTGGTTGTCTCGGCATTCCGAATCGTTTAAATGTCTTCAACATAAGCCAGTGCCTTAAGGAAAAATGATCACACCCAGGGAACACAAAATGAAGCTCTCTTACGATCTGAAGGACACAGGACATGTTTGAAAAGGTCCACCGAAGTCCGTCGTCAAAGTACACCTCCTTGAGTCGAACATCAATTACCAAAAGTCCCCAGTGTGTGCCACTCAAGTTAACAGGAACGAGAACCAAGCTAAGTTTTTCAGGGTTGACTTCAACCAGCCTCTCTTTAAAACACTCGTGGATGAATTTCTTATCACCAGTATCGAGCCAGGTCATGGTATGAGCTGGGAGGCACAGCACACCTTCTTTGCAAGTAGATTGCCGATGTAATCTTGCAATCGTTGTGTCAATAACAGAGTCGTCAATATATCTCTCCAAACAAAGATTACTGAATGCCCTTACAGTCACGGAACATTTGCCCTCTGAGGCGACCAAATAGTTAAGAGGACATTTCTTCAAGACGTGAAGGCATTTCTCTCTTGTTTCATTGTCCAAGTCGTCGGGAGACTGCATCAACCACTTTTCTTCTTCTTTAACACTGAGCTGCATTTCAGCAATTTCCCGTAACCATTCAAGGTGTCCTAGACCGGTTCTGGAGAAAATTCCCAGTTGACCAATGGCGATACCTGTTGCTTCATCTTCAATATCAAGATCTATTGGCTTCCCACTCTCATCACTGAACTTCTTTTCTTGTCTTATGAGATTCACTGCTGCATGGACAACGGATGCTGGTGGACGGGTTTTGAGCTCTGTTACGTCAGTAAAAACGAAATCACCAGGAACTCTCATCAGCGTGTTTTGTTGTGCGGTGATACTGCGATCGACAGGGGGGAGGGGATTTGTCAAAATTATCTCTCTTGGACACGTAGAAGAGAACACACGAGAAAATGATGGTAAGCTACTGGAATGTAGCATGACGTTCTCAGAATCAGAGGGAATCGATAGTGGGAACTGACGCGGCTTTGTTCCTTGCATAGTATTGGCTGCCAGGGGTGGCGAAGAGGCTAACCTCCTCATATCTGATGGCGGTAAAATGGTGGCGGATAATGCCGACGCCAGAAAATCACTCGAGTCTGATGGCAGTGTACTAGCTGACGGAATTTGTCCACGGAATTTTTTTCTGCTGGCGCCAGAAAAGCCCCTAATTCCAGGCGTTCAGATAGTGTGGGACGGTGCAAAGAAAAGCGAGCGAAAAAATAAGAGGTGCTGAGGGCAGGAAGAGAGGGGGAAGAAACCCTCCTCTCTCCCTTTTTCTTTCTTCCGCTTTTTTTTTCCTTTTGCTCTCTTTGCACCACTCTCCATCGTCTGAACACTTGGAACAGGCTAGCGCCAGAACTAACGCAGCCATCCACAAATAATTTTTTTTATTCTGCTACACAAAGAGCTGTAGAGATTCCAGAATCAGTTAAAAACCCGACCGAGGTTGTTTAAAACCTTCAATGAGAGCACGAGTTGTGTATGAGTTTGACATACTTATCTAGGGAGCCCGGGATGCTAACTGTTCGATAGTCAGGCTAGAGATGTCAGTACGCACACGTACAGGACGACCCTGGTGCTCTTCCGTCGAATATTGAGATATAAAAAGCGATTTGTTTTATGGAATGGCCTTGGCATCTTAGGGGGCAATCTAAATCGACTTACATTTGTTAGCTTTTGTAGCAAAATTAGTCTTTTTTTAAAGTATGTTTTTTGGAAAGAAAAAAAAAAGGGGGATCCGGGAATTTCAGAAGCGGTGATATAAACAAGTGCGGGGCAATTCGGGATCACGACCTCCCTCGGCCTTCCAGACCCTGTATGAACAGTTAAATTTTATCAACTTTGAACGATGAAATACATATCATTTCCTTCGCAGTGTCAGTTCCGTTTGGCCGTGCTCGCATTATCGGGACCTACTATGCATATGAAAAAAGAAAAAAAATCATAAATAGTTGAAAAATGAAAGCATTCTTCTTCAAATAGGAACGTTATAATAGAGTTTTTAACATGGATAAAGCAATTTGATTATAACAAATTAGAGATGAGAAGATTCCTAATCCTATAATCCCACTGAACATAAAATTTTTCCACCCCAAAAATCCGAAAATGTGCGACCCCGAGATTCTAGTAAGTCTATTGAAAATGCAACCCCATTACGGTCAATCCAGTGGTGAAAATGTGACCCTATCCAGCGGCACATCCCCAGTAGCCTCTTATAAGGAAGTACCCCCCGCCCCCCACTCCGGGCTGTATAGAGCGTCTGCGAATAACGGCACAATATCGTGTTCGAATCCCGCAGAGTCGCAAGGACATGTGTCGGCGTTTTTGATTGGCTAGTTTCTTACGCAGTTTGCGATTAGTCCAATTTGAAATAAAGTATTGACAGGTCAAATATGACTCATAGCTCGTGACAAGAGAGAATGAGCTCGTGATACTGTGATTTGTGACCTTAGTTAAGAGTCAAGTTGAACAACGGGGGTTTTTGTGCTTTCTCTCTTATAACGTAGACTATGTAGTGCATGGACTATTCTAAACTTAAACTGAGCAAACCTTATTATTGGCGCTTTAAGTCCACGAGGTTTGTTAGTTTCCTGGGTGTCCTCCGAAATGCCTGGACGTGAATAGCTACGTGCAGTAGTGTGTGTAGTTTTTTTATGTCGATCTGTGAATATCATGCAGTTGCTGATTTGTTTTGACGCAAGAACTGTCGGCTAGATTGCATTTTGCAGAATACGCGGCCATACATCTGCAGCGATTGGACTAAAAACGCTGGAGAGCCAGCCGGTAAATTTACAAACACATTTTGGCCTTGAAGGAATTCTCTCAAAACATTGTTTTTTTGGCCAGAAAAAGGCTTTCAAGTTCGAACTGCTCATTTTGACATGTCACTGCGCCCAACCGTCACGCACACGTAAGAATTGGGCCAATCGTGAGGCGCGTAAGAAACCTGCCTATCAGAAACGCTCACATATATCTTTGCGACCCTGCTGGAAAGGGTCTATACAAAGGGTTTAGACAATGCGTGGGCCGGCTGCAACGCAGGCTAATCCTGCTGTAATCACACGGGCACAGAGGAACTTTGTTGTATTGACAGTCATGAAATGCAGAACGAGACGTTGACGTTGCAAAAAATAATACAGCGATAACTCTCTCCGCCACTGAAGCTTCCTTTCCTTTTTTCCCTCTAGCTCCCATCGTTCCCCACGCGGTACCTTTTTCTTTTTCTCCAAGCGAAGGAGAAAGCAGTGATAGAGTCAAAGTTCTCCTTGAGACCACTCTCGTAAGCGACCAGCTCTAGTTATG
This sequence comes from Montipora foliosa, assembly GCF_036669935.1. Taxonomy (NCBI): domain Eukaryota; kingdom Metazoa; phylum Cnidaria; class Anthozoa; order Scleractinia; family Acroporidae; genus Montipora; species Montipora foliosa. Next base: position 19,113,123 of record NC_090874.1, on the reverse strand, counting down.
CACCTATCAATGTAAAGTCGGCGGGGGGGCAGGGTATGGGGTGGGGATTTGATTGTCTTTGTTGGCCCTGGGGTAGGGCATTTGACTGATCCTGTTCTCCCAGGGGAGGGGATATTTGAATCTTTCTTCGCCCGACGTCGAGATATTTGACTGCCGACTCGGACAAAAAAGACTGAGGCCGAACATATGTTTCCCGCTTTCACGCTTCACGCATGCGCCGTACTGTTTGAAAAGATCAGTAAATCATGGAGGCCTATGAGAACAAGCGAAGGCTGAGTGGATTTCACTGTTTTGTCTTCAAATTTCGTTTGTTTTAGCAAAGAAGGAAGTAAAGAGAAACCAAGTCGATTTTTGCAAGTACAATTGATTAGTGTATGGCTTTTCCGCTACATTCACTGTAAACTGATAAAACTGACTTTCTTTGTACCTTTTACTAAGAACGGTATATTTAAACTTACAAAATGTGGACTTTCTTCTAAAGGTTTATGTATTCTACGCAGTGTAACACGGATTATGGTTAAAACGTATAATTGCAGCTGTAATAGGAACATGTATCTTTGGTGATGCACCAACGTTTATAAAAGATTGCAGAGTTTTATTTAGAGATACTTTTATTGTGCCTTTCTTAGGTTCTGCCTTTGGATTGACAGCAATGTGCAGCCCGGGGTGGGGAAATTTGGTTGCATTTGACTGGAATGATTTGCCCGTGGACAGGGAATTTGATTGAAAATTTTTGAAAAAAGTCAAATCCACCCTATGCCCTGCTTCCCCCCCGCCGGCATTACATTGATAGGTGCATTACGACCACCTTTGTAGAATCCCAATCTCGTACCCAGAGTCCTCGGGCTTTTTGGCCAGCGGGTGAGCGCCCGGAGAGACTCTGGGATAATCGATTTGAACTATATTTTTGATTGGCCGATTGCGTAGCAATGGCAGTCCGACAGGAAGTCGGTAAGTAATTCGGAAGCCCCAGAATTTGGAGGGACATTCAAAATCTAAAACTAGTTTCAGTGCTGTTTGAATTTTTCTACCTCAGAAATATATAAATCACAAAAATAATAAAACGACGAGGTTTGAACTATGTCTTATACCGCACGGGAATTTTCTCACGCTGCTAAAAAGTGATTATTGTTGCTGTTGCAAAAGTACCGTGGGAAACATTACATCAGTCTCTTTGAGGCGAAATCCGTGGAATAAGGTCTTGTCAAAGCCATTCAGAATTACGGAAACATCAAATTGTAGAAGAAGAGGACATTTGCGTCGTTTCCACAAAAAAATTGTCGATCGTGTTGCTTGCACGATGGCATTTTCATTGCATTCTGAACGATGGAATGTACGCTGAAACACCAAAAATACACTCACCGAAAGTGTCAGAGGTTTCATCTTCACCTGCTCTTACAGCAAGCCAATGATCATTTCTCCAGTTTCTTTGTGTGTAAAGCTAAAATTCTTGTTTCTCGAACACTTTCAACCCGCCATTTTTACTGTTAACGGTTTTCTCTTTTCTGCTTCGGCAGGTTAGTTTTTGCAGGTTGCAGGTTGCAGGTTGCAGGTTTGAAATTTACTGTGACTGTTACATGAATAGCTAACCTTAGGCCTAATTAGGCCTAAAGAAACGTTTTTAGGCCTAAGGAGGCCTAAAGAAACGTTTTTAGGCCTAATTAGGCCTAAGGTTAGCTATTCATGTAACAGTCACAGTAAATTTCAACCTGCAACCTGCAAAACTAACCTGCCGTTTCTGCTTCCGTTTAAACTCAACCATACGTCATAAGACCGGAACCCACGTTTTCTGGGAAAATGGAGTCGATTATCCCAGAGTTTCTCCGGGCGCTCACCCGCTGGCCAAAAAGCCCGAGGACTCTGGGTACGAGATTGGTAGAACCCCGTTTGAGCTGTGACGACTTTTAAGTTTAAAAACTTTGTAATGAAAAGCTTTCGTACGCGGCCGCGACAAATTCTGGGATTACGCAACTGCACTAGTTTCCTCTGTTTTACGATTTCTGAAGTGATCGCTTGAGCCGTCTCCTCATCAGATTTAGCGGGGACTGGGTAAGAGGTAGGATCCGCTGATCAGCGTGCGTGCGGCTGCATCCCTCAGTGCTTCCGCCTTTTTCCAAAGGAAGCATTCGAATGATATTGTTAAACTAAAAATGCTACCTAGATTTCTCCTAAAAAACGAAATCGGCGGTGGGAGCTTCGGAAAGGTCTATAAAGAGTCGTGGAACGGTGAGCTCGTTGCAGTAAAAATACTTCGAGATGGACTTTTCGACTCAAATGATACCCACGGCCATGTTCAAAAATTTCACGACGAGTGCAAAATTCTACAACGACTCCGTCACAAGAACGTAGTCCAACTGAAGGAGTTTATCATCACACACACT
>NC_090874.1:19038242-19098242 GCF_036669935.1 Montipora foliosa | reverse complement strand
TCAGCAAAAATATATGGCCCGTTTTTTTGGCAATTTCATAAAACTGTACGGAAGGAGCCATTACGAGTCAACCAGCCCATACTGAAGTTAAAGATATTTCGGAGTGTTAAGTACTCACAAAGGCACTCAAATACACTTTTCAGGTACGTACGTGAGTTAACCTGATAGAATACACCTTATTCCAAAATGGACGCTGATTTATGCGGATACAAATTAAATTGGCCCTTGTTGCCTCGTTCAAGATAAAATATTCTTTTGAAATCAAGGGCTTATTTGAATAAAAACAAAAGAATATTTAAATGGCGGCCATTTTGGAATAAGGTGTATGACACCATACTCTGTGCTATATCATTGATTATAATTATAAAGTCGAGCTAAATTTGTCCAACATTGGAGATGCGTGGCAATTGTGAGGCCGTATTCTTCAGTGTCGTTCCACGGAAACGGGCACGGTGAACCCCTTTTTATTACATTTTTATCATTTCCTTGACAAGTTTCAACAGTGTGCGAAGTTTTATTGGAAATCTATGACAAGTTCTATTTTTAGGGAATCACCGTGAACTCACAATTATCGCACACAATATGTCATTAGGTGTGAATGACGATAGACTCGCACAGAGTGCGTAGTTACTTCTTTGTAGTTTGAAAATACAGCAGAGGGAGCTCGTATATTACTTGTCAAAATCTTGACTGATTGTGTAGGCTAACGTACAAAGCAAAACGTTTCCCAAGATTTCGTTGCTGATGGCCAATTTCTTTTATGCGTGAAGCTTAAGTTTTCTCCCACTAGATTGTTTGTTACTGATCCAATACTTTTTTTTATACATGTACCTGCATCTCAAGATCTATGTTGTTGTTTTCTCCTGGTTATGGCATTTTTTTTTGTAAGTTTCGAGCTTCACTGAAAGCAAGAACTCGCTACTATGAACAGCTATTTTTTTTCCGTGTTTTTCAAGCACAAAGCATTCTTCCGGCTGTCTGAACGAAATGACACATGAATCTCATGAAGGGAATGTTCAGAAAGTTTCACCAAATCTTTCTGTACCAAAAAGAGTCGTTTCCTCTGGAAATCAGCGCATCAGTATTCATTTTGCATAAAGGAAAATATAGAAATGAGTACCTCGTTTAGTACTTTCCCATAACTTAGCCTGCTTTTTTCTCGTTAAGGCAAAAAAATGGGCACCATCTCTGTAATTATAACCGCAAAAAACATATATTGGCGACCGACGTCCAGGTAGACGGTTGCATGAATACTACATCGAACCGACTCTCTTTTACCAAACAGCACTCTCCAAGTATTAGAGAAGAAAGGAAATCTATTACGAGTTCATTTTCAGTTTAAGACATGGATGCATACATTCTCCGACCGGGTAGCCTGTGCGCATAGCTGGTGGTATTGTAGGCCTACGGAATAAAGTTTTGTGGCGGTATCGTGGGCGCACGGAATAAAGTTTTGGCGGCGAAGCCACTGAAAGCGAGCGGCGAAGCCGCGAGCAGAATGCGGAAGATGACTTTGCCTCCAAACTTTATTCCGCCCGCCTACAATAGCCCCAGCTTCGCAAGCTACCGACTACCGTAGTTGTGGTACCAGAACCGGAGAAAAACACTGCTGGTTTGACTCGATGCGGAGACATTGAAGTCTAGTTTCAGGCTGACTGATCATATTAAAGTTTCAAAGCAAAGGTTCACAAGTTTTTGTACACAGACAATATTGCTTCCTTCCACCGCTGCGGCCGACAATGATGACGTTGCCAAACCCTCGTGTTCAATATATATCAGACATTTCAATTCTTTATAACGAACAATATCATTTCCCTGGGAGTGAAGGCCTTTTCCTTTGGTTTCCTTTGAGGCTGAGATAGTTTCATTTCCGTTAATTTCGGAAATGCTCGATTTATTTCGAAATTGTATCATCCTTGTGTTTCAAATATCTTTCGAAATAGTTGGTGCCTGATTATTATTAAGCCAAAAAGCCTCAGATACTGGAAGTAACTTAACTTGAATTCTTGGAGTGGATCCGTAAATGATCGCGTTTCCTCTCTCCAGATAACAGCCTAGCAGGAACGTTTTGATCAAGTTGAGGTTTGAATGGAAATATTTGATTTGGTAGTGCCTGACCTCACGGAAGAATAAAAATAGCTGCTGAAATCGGATGTGATGTTGCAACCCGCCATGGTCTAGGAAAGCCCCCCAGTTTTGTGGTTGCAAAGCTTTTCTCTTTCAGGATGTAACAACAATCTTAACCTCCCTACGTGCCGTTTCGTATCGCGGTGGCAGAGGGACCAACTCTACAAGCAGAGCCTCTCTAAAACTTGGCAAAGAGCGAGAAAGAGAAATCGTGTCAAGTCTTTTATGTCGCCGCAGCCCAAGTTTATGAGCTAGTTACTCCGGTCAAACCGGTTTTCAAAATCGAGCCTTCAGTACGAAAATCAATATGGCGTCTAGGAGTGCGATCGAGACTTGGCCTGCGTTTGAGATTGTCTCCAAGCAACGGCTTGCGTGTACTCAATAACGATTTAACACGATTTTTGCAGAGTCCTTTCTTTCTTGTCGAATCACAGGCAGTCCAAGCTCAGTATACGTTTCATAGACTTTGTATGGGAAAATTAACTTTGAGCTTATAAATGCCAAAATAAGCCGTAAATGTAGAAATAAACTTCACTTACCTCTACTTACAGTTGTCCTCGTCTATTCTGTGAAATCGGAGGGCAAACTGTGTCCATCCGTTTTAGGCGGGTTTGTGGGTTACGAATTTTTACTATGTCGTTAGTTGTCATTTCCCCTCATAAAGAGAAGAAACGCTGGTGACTCGCGGCGATCTCGTCCCACAAATTGCTCTCGCATCACAAAACAACGGTCCGAATCGCATTAAAAGCACCACAGCCTTAAAAGGCCAGATAAATTTCCTATCACATCAACTCTACGCCGGGACCACACAGCGATTTTTGGTGGATGATGTTCGCCAATTGTTTCAAATTGTCCAATGAGAGTGCAGAATGTAATACGATCGCCATCAAGCTCTTAATGGCCGTAGCCACACCACAGTGTGTCTGTTTCATGATGTTCGAAAAATAAAGAAATGTGTGGGAAATATTGAAGAGTCCTGATATCGTAAACTTACATCGAGAAATGACTATGTTAAAGCTCAAAATAAATAAACCTACCTCAGTTGTTGTGTATTGTCATTTCTGCGGTTGAAAATGGCGAATTTGAGCGATTTGGTGGGTTTTCATTTGACTGTTACTACACGTTTTTTTCGCTCAAATTCGCCATTTTCAGCCGCAGAAGTGACAATACACAACAAATGAGGTAGGTTTATGTTTATTTTGAGCTTTAACATAGTCATTTCTCGATGAAAGTTTAGGATACCAGGACTCCCACACATTTCTTTATTTTTCGAACATACAAACAGACACACTATTTGTGTGGGCTCCCTGTGAAAGCCGAACATTATTTAGGCTCAGTCTCCAGCCGAGGGCTGGAGACTGAGCCTAAACATTATTTGGAATTCATCCGCCAAAAATCGCTGTGTGGTCCCGGAGTGGAGTTGTTTTGGTAATTTGTGTTTGATAGAGTAATTTTACTTTGCTTTGGTAACCGTATTACTTGATTTTATTTGGAACTTTTTCATAGTATAGTTTTCCAATAACCTCTTGTAAATTAGGTCGGGAGAACTAAAATAAAGTTTATTGTGTTGTCGGTGTATGTTGTATTTATCCTCGGCATCTCTGTGTCCTCAATCCCAAAGTATTACATTTTTTGGTCACCACCAACCGATCTCATAAGTAATTCCTCGATCTCATCACCTGCTTACTTCTCTGAGTTCTCTGAGAACTCGGCTCTTTCTTGAGATTGTGCGATTTCGCCCGTTACTCGGATTTCTTTCCTGCCAAAACACCGTGAATTACAGTGAAATTACTTGGAAATGTTACCTGCCTTTTACGGGGGTTGAGGCTTGGGGTAAAAGGCAGTGAAATAACTAAGAGTCCGATCAACTTCGACCTAGTCTATTTTTTCTCTCAGTATCACACATGAAACGGAAAAGCAGACATCTGTACTGATTGGAATTAAAAATATTATTGTCGCAGGGTATATTATGGAAAGCTGACCAGTCATGTTCGATTTAAAATTAACAAATTAAAAAGGAATTTCATTATGAAGAATTATTGTTTGAATAATTGGAGACTTACGATTTTTGGAGACGATGACGATTTTTGCCAACGACTTTTGCATACTGTTCAACTAGCAGTACGCCATGACTTTTGACCATTTACACGCTGACGACTCGTGGACGGACGTCTGTAGTAAGGGTGTCTTCAGTGGACTGATTCGCACGAAGCCGTTTGTAGTGGTGCACCTACCTACTGAGTCTCATGCAGAAGTCGTAGACGAAAATCATAACGTCTAAATCGCCCTCAAGGTTAAATGTTTGTTGACTGCAGAGAAGCTAACTACATTTACTGTTTACTTTTAATGGCCAAACTGCAGAATACCCTGTATTTGCATATGAATGGCGCGTATCAGTAATTGTTTAGATGCATCAGTCGTATATGATTTCTGACTACTTCCCACATTTAACGACCACAGTGATTTTCATAATCTCTATTACCAAGAATTTATATACTTAACAAGTTAAAATTAACCTCACATTCACACTGAATCGAAACTGTTAACTGATCATGGCAAATAAAAAAATCTTGGCTTTCAGGAGAGGTGGTGTTAACCGAAAGATCCGGATTGTATTAAGTGACTGGATACGAAAGACTGGAGGATCAGTTTCGTACGTGGCCGGATAGGCGGATACCCCGTGGAAAATCTCAGAAAGTTGATATATTTCCCCTCCACTTATTATTATGAAACTAAGACCACCTCATCATGCGTTCTCTTATGTTATATAACTTTTATAGGAAGCACCGTGCACACGTGAGCCGAACATGCGATTTGTCCTCTTTGCGATCACTATGGTTATACGTAAAGACGGGCATAATCGGTGCAAGACAGGAACAAGTGCGCTAAAAATAATTTTGAATTTTCTTTTGGGCAATAGTACGCGACTGTCGCGTCTGTACAAACACCAGAGATGGCAAGACCAGTGAAATCGATCTTTGAGTGTTTTGACGATATTTGACGAACGACTGTTCGTGCACGTGCCGGGATTACAGTTGGAAATTGCCATTTCTCCTGCTACATTTATGCCTACAATGAACCCGACGCAATTTAACAGAGGTGGTATCGTTTGGAAACTCACTTTCGCACTAAGCGCGACCAAAACAAGAATAAATTAGATAATTCACTCTTGACCAAAATCAGTTTTTCTTTGCTATGCAAGGTAACAGAACACAAGGGATGGTTATCCAGCACTTTTGGCCGCAGAAGAACGACGGAGCGTTCGGAGAATCGGTATAACGTTTGGTTTCACTGATCTTCAAAGCGTTTCATTTTTGATTGTTTTAAGAGTCAGGGACGCGGGCTGTAAATGAATTTCAGATTTTAATGAAGCATATCATTATCAGGGAAAAAATCCAAGTCCGTTTTGGTCTGTTGTTTGATTTGCGAAGGCACGTAGACAAGTTCTACACCAAACAAGAGTCTGTTCAAATGAGTAAAAAAAAACAAAACAAAAAAAAAGAACCACAGACCAAGATAGGTATCATTAACTCCACCATTTATGATTTTGCTGTAAATAGCGAAATCTGCCCCCATGAGAGAAAGCTCATTTTCCATTTTCTAAACCAGAACTAGTTACCCCTAATCTAGATCTGAGGTTTATTGCAACCAAAAAAGTCGAGCAAAGTTTGAAGCCGAAAGAAATCAAGCCGTCCCGCTCACTAAGTTGCCTGTTTGCCTTCACGGGATTAATTTCAATAAGTTGGCTTTTCTACCAAACATTAATTCGAATCAAACAAGAAAAAGATTGCCGGGTAAAATTTTCTTAGTCACGGTACTGACTCTGAGCTGCAGAGAAGCCAGTTATTTACTGCCTCGGAAGTGAAATATTGATCCTCTTATTTACGAATTACTCTTCATCAAAGCCCCGACGCTTTCTTTATAGGTAGTCAGACATCTCAGTTCAAAGGTTTTTCTTTCTTTTCAAACAAGTATTGTTATCCTTTGCATTTTATTGTTTTCCAAAGTTTATAGATGATGATAGCTTTAAAAAAATAACCATCGTATTTTTTCCGGCAAGTATTCGAATTTCGGACTTTTGTAGAAACTTTTCGAATAATTTTCAGAGATCTTTCACCGCACTTTTTACAATTGGTAGCTAATATTAATAGTCATTTCCTTTCAACGCAAATCCGGAATATTAATATTATCCCCTTGCATGGACTTAGCAGGTAAAAGCTCGTATGATCAATCAGTGCTTGCACGTGCAAGCGTGACTGTTCACGTGATTCAGTGACGGTCTACTCTGATCCCACTTGTAAACTTCACGAATTTGAGCTCATGTGGGCTTTTTTTGAACTTTTTTTTTCAGTGAACTGATGAATACAGCAAGGTTCTGAAATTGTTCAACCATGAAAAACCTAAAATTAAGAGATATTTAACCGTTCACGCTTAGTTCCCGTTCGTGACGTCAAACCACCAATTCGCATTGTTGACATATCTAACCTTTGTAACGCCAGTCCGCAAAGTTAAATAAAAATTAAACGCTTTCTGTGGTTCGATAAACGTCTCAAAAATTGACAACCAAAGAGCCAAAGGATTTCAAATGGAATTCATCTAAGCAGGTCATCTGAATTGATTCTTTACATGGATTTTATTTTTAATACAGCGAGAGGGAAAAAATTACTACATCCCAGTCACTTATCACATGGTAGAATGTCATGTCTGCAAATTCACGTGCTCATATAGATTACAAGTGAACTGTGATTGGTCACATTCTGTGTAGCTTGATTATGTTCACGTGGAGATTCACAAAAATCTTGACTTCATAAACAACGTCTTCCACGGAAACGTTTTCAATGTGAAAACTTACGGCAGCGGGAGATGTTGTAAGTGCTTTGCATCTATTTTCCTATCAGCTTTCTGTCGCTGGATAAGACGTTTTTCGAATCGTTCGCTGGCACGAACGCTTGCCATATATGTACCTTGTTAAGCTAACGTAAGTTCTCTCCACGAAATCCACATGTGTTTACGTCTAGTTCTGTGCAACGAGAACATCTGTGAAATTATGCCTCCGACAGAGTCTATGAAGTCTTGTGGCGTTGAATTGAAGGGTTCCTGCAGTAAGAGTGATACAGAACTCTGTAAGAAAGATAAAAGAGTTTATTTTGCAGATTCCGTGGGACTTTCTCTCGTTTCTGTGGTGTATTTACCATTACCTGAGCCGAAACGAAGGTTGACATCGCGGAAGTGGTCTTCCATCTGTGAAGAAAAAGGAGGACTTTTAAATTTCCCTCAGCCTCTGAAAAGGAAAGACTTCAATGAAAGACTCAACCAGTTAAACGTGTCTTTAGAAGATATTGTCATACGAGACTTTCAAGTGAATGGAACAGTGAAAGTTCGAAATTTGGCGTACCACAAGAGGATCACCGTCCGCTATACCATCGATGGCTGGTCGTCTTATCGAGATGTTGTCGGGCGGTACATCGAAGGATCGAGCACTGATTTTACGGATACTTTCGCGTTTGAAATCGCATTGCCCTCAACACTGATCAAAGACTGTAAATTAGAGTTCGCTATTTGCTATAAAGTTCTCGGAGTAGAATTTTGGGACAATAACAGCGGAGACAATCATCGGGTAATGTGCCTCTCGCCTTCAAACCGTTGGAAATATAACAACAAATTTGATTATTATTATGCACAACACCGATACGTGGGCCTTAGATTTTAAGGAAAAAATGAGATGGATGTTTCTTACTGTTTTCCAGGTTATTTTATGTAACTGAAGTATTGTTATTCTAAATATGGAGCACAGCGAACAAAGGATCGTGATGCGAGTTGGTCGGTCATTGAATGAATGAGATCCAAGGCAACTGTATATCATTTCGGAGCTAAGTTATTTCAGTGTTCATATGTTGGAAGCTATCCCGTTAATGTAATTGTAAATCGAAAGGACTTGAAATACTGTTGCACCCTCTGATATATCTGAGACGCAGCAAGGCTTCTGGCAAGTCTTATTAGCTTGGAAACTGCGTTCGGTGTTTCCAACGTAGAAAGAATGCACTATCTTGCGCCTCTCGTCATTGTTTTACCCATTTTCTTTCCAAAAGATTAAAAATTTGAATTGCGTGATAGCTCAACTTTATTTCATTCCTTGCAATATTGGACTAAAGTACTAAGTGGTATTGCTCAGTGCGGCTAAGATAAATAACATTGTTTGTATTCATTGTCAGTACCCTAGTAGGTTTTATTGCATGGATTGTAAATCGTAGTTTCTGGAGATCCATGGTAAATATTCCCTGAGATATTTCACTGGTCAATATCATGCTACAGGAACAGGAAGTTCCGATGCATTGTACGTGATGTGGGGTCTTTGTGGGTTACTGTAGGGTCAAATGTTGTTAAGCTAGATCTTTTATGATTGGCTAGGCGTGCTGCTCTATTAATAATAGACTTCTCTTCTTCAAAACAGTATTTGAGCACCACAAATTTACACTTGGTAGCATATGTGGTCCTAGCTTTCTTTTCCTTCCTTACCATGGCAAAAGTGGGCTTAATTTAAAAAACAAAAACTGGCAAAAATGCAAGCATGGCCAGTTAAATGAAAACTTGGTCTGAAAATTGGCCTCCTACTTGTAGTCAAATCTGTAGGTTGCTAATATTTTTGGCAGCAATTTTTTGAGGCGGTGTTAGCATATCACACTATAGGTAGTGGCAATGTTAGGATCGCATGGAGATGCTTTGCATTTAGGATGCCACACTCACTGACTCTGAAGGGATAATGTAGGTGGTACTGAATTCAACTCCACCTCACACTAAATGCGCATTTGATTTCTTTCTGGAAGTTGAGTTTCAAATCACTTGGTTAAATTGCAGGCATCAAGCTTTACTGCTTGATTAAATAAGATCCTCTACTTTCCATTGCTTTATCCTTCATTAATTCAAGGTCTCAATATCTCACAGTTGAAACATCCGTGATGCCTCAACCAGAAGCCATGCTATTTGAAAGGAAGACTTAAAATCAACGTTGTGAACAGTGGAGAAATCACCTTATTTAAAGGAAAATTCAAAATGAAGAGTTTTGTCTTTTCTCTTTCTATCATCATGATTCTAGAATACTTTATTTTTGTCTTGTGGCAAAGGCAACTGAAGATCACTATTCTAACAAATGCGTCAAAATGACGTCATGTTTGTTTCATAATGAATTTAATTTTACGGATATTTACTTTAAATAACTCTACTGGGGGGCGAAAGCAAAATGATCTTGGCAGCAAAATATTTGCAAGCACAAAAGTGAGTTTTGAAGAAACCCTGTAGGTGTCACTTCTGCAAAGGGTTTCTTTCTCAGTGAGAAAAACAGCAATGTTATCTAGTTATTTTAATCCTCTTCATTAGCATCAAGGCTCTTCATTGCATAATAACAACACTGATTCATCCTTTAAATCTTTGCCATAATGCAGCATGTTCAGCAGTGCGAGATAGGATTTATGTCTTCATTAACAGAGTAGATGTTGAATGTAATGATGCAGATTCCCAACTGAACAAAAGCCAATGCAAAGTTGTAAAAATTAAGGATGGGAGACTAAGGGCAGTCAGTCAGGACAAAGGAAAAGGCAACAAAAGTTTTCAAGAATGGACAAAAGAGCTCTTTTGCACCTTATGAAATGGACTTCTCTGAATGAAAATACTTAAAACTGGCCCACTAAAGAACCTGGATCAATAAAAAATGACGAATAATAATTATCAAGAGAAGAAACAAGATTAATGAGATACATGTAAGAATTCAATTCAAAAAATGCACCCAATATCAGCAAATAAATTTTGTAAACAAAATAAGTGATACAAGGGCACATACTGCATGACCAAAGATATTTGGAAAATATACCTACAGTGAATCACTAAAAGGTTTACACACATCTTCACATTAATTAAATCAAGGTTGAAAGCGCCGGGTGGTGTAAATGTTCCACAACTTCGAATTGGCGTTTTTTTTGTTTTAATTTTCAATGTTTGAGACAGACCAATCTGTGTGAGATTAGAATGGAATCAAGAGATCATTACACATATTAAGAGGTAAAGCATGACTTACTGTAAAAACAAAAATATTCAATGGCACTAAGCCATGCATGACAACCTTTTTCTTTGGTTTAATTTTCAATGTTTGAGACAGACTTATCTGTATGAGATTAGAAAGGAATCAAGAGATCATTACACATATTAATATGTAAAGCATGACTTACTGTAAAAACAAAAATATTCAACAGCACTAAGCCATGCATGACAATTAACCTCATGTATACACAGGAACACAAACTTGCTTAATTAAAGAAACTAAATAAATGTAATTATTATAAGTAAACATTAGCTAATGCCAAGAAACTGAAACCTCCCAACAACAAAAAACAAAATAATGTTTTAGGTATGAAATTTTACCATAAAACAGAGAGATTCATGCAGTTATGAAAATGAATTCCCTTATTGATATTGATTAGTGAATGACCTTGTAGTGTACTACAGGCCCCAGTTGTTCAAAGGGTGAATAGCACTATCCACTGGATACCTCAATTGGTTTTGCTAGTATTTATCCGTTGGATAGTGATTTATCTGGTGGATAGTGCTATCCACCTTTTGAACAACCGAGGCCTGGTGAACATTTTTTAAACGTTTCTACAAAGTTGGATCAAAGTACTTAATCACTTACACTGTAATATCTACTTTGCCTTGATAGTGATCTCTCTAAGTACTTATGAAGGATATTAACAACAGCTAGGTTCACTCAAAAACTATGTCCCAATCAACCCTTCCACTCCTGTAAGGGCCACTGAGACTTATAGATTTTACTCCGTCTGACACCAGACAATTTTACTTGTCAATGGGGAACCCCACAGGAGTAAAAGGGTTAACTTTATTTCTTTTTTTCCATGACAAGTCTGAAGATATATTTCTATAGAAGTGCAATAAAATCTTCAAAAGACCTTTGTAAGAGTAGCCTTATTCCATCGATGTGGAAATATTGTCGTTTACCAATTACAGACATACTGCACTTATTTATGTGGAAAATTTTCATTGACAAACCTTATGTTAACGTGCTAACTGAGCTACCTAATCAATATTGTTTGACTGAGCCATGGCATGTCAATAAATTTTGTAACTCAGCATCATTTTCATGCAGTCATGCTATCTCTCTACATGAAACCAATCAAGACCCTAAAACTGGGTGATGCTGTTAGAAGTGGAGCATTTTTTTACCACTTTTTAAAACACTATGGTGTTATTTGTTGTGTTGGCATCAAAGTAGTCAAGAGATAATATTGTTTGATGAATAAAAAAGATAAAAGAAAGCTGTTGCATCTAAATTAAAAAAAGAAGTTCAAGCGTCTGATATTTATAGTATCTTCAGATATTTGCCATTTCCATGGACAAAATTTTAATTTATACATGTTAATTGATTGATTGCTCTGAGAGGCTTGTCTGTTTTACCATAATGTTAAAGGAGGAATGGTTTTTAAAGGACACCTCCACTTCACCAAAAACATAACTTGAAATCACAGAAAATAACCTTTACAGTCAAGTCAGTCTAGTGTATTTTCAAAGAAAGTGTTTGTATCCGAAATGAATAACTTTTAGAATTGCCTATTTTTGCTTTCAAATTTCGCAGGTGCCTGTCCTATAATTTGTTATTTAGACACAAGATCTTTGTGTCAGAACAATTGGGCAACCTGACACGTCACAATAATTGTTATTCAAGATGGTTGCACCTGCGAAATTTGAAAGTGGAAATAAGCGATTTTAAGATTAATTTTACTTTTCTTGATATAAATTTCGAACAAATTTGTTTGTAAAGTTAACATAATATTCTTCCCTTTACGTGGACCTAGATGCTGTTAACCCATAACTCGCTCAGACCCCATTGATGAATAAAATCATCTGGCATTAATCTCATGTTGACATAAACCGCATTACAAAAACAAGGTTTCAAATTGACTAAAGTTAGCTTACAGAGATGAATTTTAACTGCATCCAAAATGATGCATGAAGAGTTTGGAAGCATTTTCACAAAGCCAAACCTTTAGTTTGTCAAGGGTTTTTGTCACATTTTATTTTTGTACTGCTTGACAAATGCTAATCTGTATTTGAATTTCTAATAAATTATCTCTAAAAGAAGTTTTACTGTCTTGGTCTTCCCACCCTTTGGAAAATACGGTAACTTTTCATTTGAGACTTTTGCCAATAACTCTGTCTTTGCTTCGAGTTTTTGGAACATCATATTATCTTCATTACTCAATGGAAAGCAAAATAAAATATCAAGTCTCGAGTAGTTCTATTTCTTTTTTTTTTTTAAGGGAACAATGTGGCAAAAGTATAGCCAGAATGTACACTCACTGTGTATGTGCCTACATTGTAACCCTTTTCTTAGCAAAAGAAGTGCTTATATTTTCCAGATCTAATGTGAAATCTTGCTTTTCTTTTTGACCCTTTACTCTCTCATGGAACTGCAGGTAAGAACTGGGCAAGAGATGATGTAATGTATCGTTAATAATAAAATGGCTGGAGTAAACTAATAGTACTAAACTCAGTATCCCCACATTTCAGAGAAAGCATATAAACTGTTCTTGTATGCAAATTTCTATAATGGTTATTATTGTTGTGCACACCATTGGTTCTGGTGAGGCAGTTTGTTTGTTCCTTTGTGTTTGTGTGTGCTTGTAATTATAAGGGTTCGGTTTTGTGTGTAATACATGTAAATTAGTTCACTCTGGTATAAGACTGACAAGAGATGACATTGCAATAAAGAAGCTGTAAGTTTGGCGTCTGTGAGTATTTCTCCTTTTTGTGGTTAAGTGCGTTAGGTGACCATTGAAGAGAACAAAAGATGATTGTTACAAAAGGATTCTGGATAAACAGACCAATGACTTGGTTGATGACAGTGTCTTCACAATAAACTTATTACCATTACTCTTCTGAATCTGGACAAGATGACCAAGTTGGATTCATTGCAATGCCAAAGCTATAATTTTGCAAGCAACCCTGTGACTCGTACATGTACAATCAAGCAAGACAGTCAAACTAAATTGGCGATGAATTACTGATCTTGAAGAAGGGGAAATGCTATTATGCCTGAACAAGGCCAGAAATGTACCACAACCGAAGGGGCTTGAGAGCACCAAGACAACACAAGAGATTAAGCTAAGAAGATTGCAAAAACAAAATCCTCTGGAGTGCTGTGCAAGTACATGCAAGTCACATGTTCCCTTTGCTTTCCCATCGTGCCTTCTGTTCAAAAGCCCAGTGTGGCTTGGACCTCTTTCTCTTCCGGGTTTTCTCCTCAGCAACAGCCTTTCGCTTGGCATAGTCCCTGCACTCCACAGCCTGGGCAACTTTGATGACAAACTGGTGCTGCATAAGCTGTTGGTTGAGCTTCTCTGCTTTATCAAACTTCCCATCCTCGATCGCGGAATCCAAACTCTTTTCCATTTCACCCTAAATCATGCAATGCACGTCACAACAATCGACTAAGGCCACTAGAAATGTAAGGATATTCTCCTTATTCAAACACCTTTTATAAAAGAGATCTTGTTTCTCAATCAGGATTAACTAAAAGAAATGCTGCACTATGCCCAAAATATATATAAAGTTAATTTATTATTTTATTTTTATTTAATATTGGTTTATTGAACAAAAAAAAAAAACAAGCACAAATTTTCATTGGCTTAGAGTGAACGCGGATGCAAACAATGTCAGCGCTGTAGCCAGTATGAGGCAAACCAAGGCACTTGCCTCGGTCCTTTTTTCGTGATTTTTTAAAATAAAGAGTGGCTTTAAAATGTACTCATCATAAACGCCTAAAATACATGTACCTAGGGAGAGAATTTAACATGGACATTGCCTCGGTCACAATTTTTTTACTGGCTACGGCCCTGAATGTCATCTGTCCACGGAACTTTCTGGAAAGCTATCGGTATTTTGCTTTGACGTCATGAATTTGAAACGCAATAATGTGATTAGCCAATCAAACTGTTTACTGCCCATACTTGTTTGTTTTAATTTTGCCAAACATTGGTTCGTGAAACAAATTGTGGACACTTTTACAAGGTCATACGAAAGTCGCTCTAACAGACTGAGTGGATCAAGATCACGATGACCATGATGTTGAGGATGACGATGATGATGACAAGTTTGATGATGATAATGATAAAAATACATGGCAAAGGAAGCAGACCTTCAGGGTACATGCAGGTCCTGGAGTTCCAGCTTGGTCATCTGTCATGCCGAGGGAAAGCACATGATGATCAGGTTGGATATAATGCTGCAGTTCACGCCAGCGTGTTTCATATCCCTTTGTGTCTTTATTTCTGCTGAAATGCACACAACAAATTGAATACATTTACCCACAGTTGAGAACTAAACAGTTAAAAGTGTTTGGGCCTGTTTAATTCCTGAATCTAAAATGCTAGTCAATAGTCTTCCAATTTAGACATAAATGCTGATTTTAAAGTTTAAGCTCGCATCTGAAATTTCGAATTTTTGGACAGTACTGTTTATTAAAATGGAAAGCTATGAGAATATGTACGACAAAGTTAAGCAACCTTAATCGCTTTTCGATGGTCACTGCTTGATTGTTTAATTTAACAATCTCTAGCTATGTAAATGTCTCTGTGATAACTTTTGTGTTTTGTTTGTGTGTGTGTATGTGTATTTATGTGCGTGTGAGCCTGATTATTGAATTTAAAGTTGCATTATTGTGATCCCACTTTAAAAGCCTAGGTATTTTTGGGACAAACAGTGTCAAATAATTATATTTAAAGTAAAAAGTAATAATAATAATTTAATGATTTAACGGTCTTGGACTTTCGGTGACCCCTATTTTTCTTTCCAGAAACGGATTTTATTTACAATTATCTCCATGTTGTCCAAAAATGAACAAAAAATCAATGTGGGAAGTTAAAAAAATTTCAAGATTTCTGCTCACGGGACATCAAATTCTGCCATCTTGCGGCTGCAAGGCACGTGAAACTGTGGTCGCTAAATGCGAACTTGATCTTTAAGGAACCTCAACAGTTGACTAAATTCACTTAATAAGTCCACTTAAACAATATTTGGCAGAGAAGATTTCACTTTAAAGATTTAATTGCAATAATTTATATTTGGGTTTACAGACACTGGCCTTATTCGCTAACGAAGCCCAATTTTGTCACATTTTGGGTGTTTTTCCGGGCATGTTCTCTCCAAAACGAAGTCGGTGACCCCCCATTTTTTTTACATTTCTGACATAACTAACTCATCATCTTACAGTGGTAAAAGTTTCAGAAAAAAATCAATGTTGAAAATTTTTCGCGCAAACGTCCTTAAGCTTAAGAACGAGGCATCAAGGGCTTATTTGAATAAAAACAAAAGAATATTTAAATGCCGGCCATTTTGGAATAAGGTGTATTGGAATCCATGTTATGATTACCGGTAAATGACACTGCGGACCAGGGACTGGTTTTGATTGGATTGCAGGCTCAAACCAGGTTAACGTAAAATGTTATTGAAAGAATAAATAACACCGGAGCGTCACTTTTTAAGGCTTGGCTAAATCTATAATATTATTAGCTAATACATTACACATCCTCCCATCCTCATGTAACAATGCAAGAAATTCAAAATCCTGTGTGAGAATAAATTAAATATTTAATTCACATCAATATTTAAAAGGAATTATGCGAGATGCTTACTTTTCTGGATCATGTGATGACGATATTTGTTTACACTTTTTGCCAACTTTACAGTGCACACCATAATCTCGAAGGACTGCTATTTCTTCATCACTTTTCAAATTATCCAAAACTACCAATAATAAGCAAAACAAATGTATGTTACTTTCAAGAGTCCCACGAAAGTTGGCCCAGCAAGGATTGTTCATGGTCTCAACTTTGGTTACAAGCCAGGACGGTGACAGACAAGTTTAAACATTATTATAATGTTTTCACTAGAGCGGTTTTGAAATGACTGTCGTAAAACAAAAACCATAGTAATTACTTTAACCAATCAAAAAGGACGGAAACAATCCAGTAAGCCAATCAAAACTTGAAGTAATTACACGTAGCCGACACAAAAGGCAGGAAAATGTGCACGCGCAAGCCACAATTGGTTTTGGCTTCACTTCTGATTGGTTGAAAAAAGTGGCGCGAAAACTTTGAACCAATCACTGAGTGAAGTAGATGCAAAACCAAAGTAATTAGCTAATTATTACTTTCGACACTCAATTGAAAACCGCTCTATTGACCTATTCACATCTAAAGCGGCCCCAAATGATGAGTAAGGGCCAATTTACATGGCACGATTTTGTCACATGCGAGAAGCTCACGACATGCCTACGACATGCCTACGACATGACTTACGATTGTCAAAGCCTTTTAAAACATGTTTTAAAATGCTACATTTTTCCTGATGTACATAACAATCGTAAATCATGTCGTGGGTCTGCCATAGGCCGTTGTCGCATGCCCCAAAAAATTTACCTTATAAAGAGGCCCTAAAATCATCTGGCATTAGATAGAGTAAAATCTTTAAGTCTATCTATCAGGTTCGGAAGGGTTAAAGGGGACCTACATGTTGTTAAATACATGTAAGGTTTACATGTAGAAGGTATGCTACATAATCATGATACATTAATGAGAGGCAAATTAGTAGTGGTTTAAGGCTGACTCTGATTGATTATGTCTTTATTGAAAATAAATCTGTGCAGCAAACATGCACAACTAACAAACAGGACTTTGTATCAGGCCTTCTGATATTACGCGATGGTGCGATTTCGCACAATCGACCTCAAATCGCATCCGATCGCACAATTCACGAAAAATCGCATAATTCACAAAAGGACGCACAAAATTTATAAAAGAAAACATAAATCAACACGTTTCTTAGAAATTCCTGCATAAATACGCCATTTTTAAGATGATTTATCTTGGAAAAAGGCTAAAAATCCTTTGCCACCTTCGATTTCGTAAACATTCGAAGTTCAAGGCCTTATTTTGCATGTCGGGGACTTTGTACGAGTCTCCTGCAACACAAACACGCACTGATATACACACCACTGAAATGACATAGTTGCCTTCTCTTGGACAAGAGATTTGTGAAAAAAAAGGGAAGTTGTAAGTTTTTCGGCAAAATGTAGTTTCTTTCGTTGAAAACGGATAAAAACTCATGGATAAGTTTGTTGAGAAAATGCCCGCTTTTTCTTCGACGAAGAAGGAAGTTCCCACCTTCCGCCCAATTTGACAGCTCACGATCCAGCAATAAAGTACCTCACAGGTACGGTCCACATGGACAATGGACTGATGTTTTTCTTGTCGTGCAATATTAGGGCCGTTTATACGAGAGAAAATAAGCCGCGGCTTACTCTGGCCACGGTGTACAAAATACGCAAAAGGAACTATTTATACGAATATATATTCCCAGGTCAATATAAGCCGCTGCTTGAAAAAGACGTGAACGTAGATTTTGTACCATTTATACGGGGTGAACATTGGAGTGTTATGTAAGCCGCGGCCAGAGAAAGCCGCCGCTTATTTTCTCTCGTATAAATGGGGGTATGGCCCTATTGTGATTGACCATCTTCGGAAGTTCGTGGTTGACAAGCACCTTGATCATTCATTTGGCATGTTAGCTGTGTCCTTTCAACTTTTAACGTGGTGCACCGGTAGTGCAGAAGACCTCATTTTTTTTATTTATCCCAACTAATGTCGATCGAGATACATAATTACTGTTCCTTTGTGTTCAAAATGCCTTTAGGGTAGCAAAAAAGTATTTGTCTTAACCTGAAACCTTTTAAAACAAGCTTAAAATTGCTGAGAAAAAAATCGCATAATTTACATTATTTATCGCATAATTGGCCTTTCTAATCGCACAATCTGCCCTGAAAAAATCGCATAATTTGCATTTTTTAATCGCACCCTATCAGAAGGCCTGTTGTATACAATATAAAAAGACTTAGAACTTTAAGAATTAAGTATACTGTAAATATCAAGGCTTAAACAAGGCATCTGTTCATAAAGCTCTCTTGAAACGTTCTGTCTTCACTCTGGGTAGAATTACATTCATGCTCACGTTCACATAGAGCTCTGCTACATTCATCTGGAAGAATTTCATGTAGGATGTGACAATTCATCTGAAGTTATCTTCCTGAATAGTTCACAGCCTCTTTTGTCAAGGATGACTGACATGGGTGTGGCATCAGAAAATGTAATTTCTGACGGTTGAGCGTGCGAATAAGACATAATTGATATTTGATATTTCTACGGCACAGGACCAGAATTAAGGGTCTGGGTACGATTGGTGCGAGGCATGATGGGTATCAGGTTGTCTATAAAGTGTTAGCCATTCTAGGCCTGTATCAGTCCGTGTAACTTTTGTTTCTTTTTATGAATCGTTATTGTTTTGTAACTAGAGACCCTTTCAACCCCGGGGGATCATGTCACCGCATTGGTTCAGGGAATACGTTTCCAGTTTTTGTTCCTCATGGGGGTTTTTTGGTTTTTTGTATCCGGCGGTGTCACAGGGAATCGCTTTCCTGTAGATAGTTTAAGTTGTTGTTATAGTTTCGCATGAAGGTTGTTCACGCCTGCTGCTGGTGCAAGGCCAAAAGAAACCAAAATAAACCTAATGGATTGCATTTGTCTGTGTAGTGAAGTTGAAATTGTAACCAAACCTCAGTGTGTGTCGCCTTGTCTGATGAAGCCATCGATGCAATCTAGATACTTAAACAGCGACATTATCACAGATTCAAATAATCTAATATGGATTTGATCTTTACTGTGCCCATACCACTTACAGACTCTGATGATGTACATCAGATTCCTCTTCTGGAGACTTTTATGATGCTTGACAAAAAAAAGTGTATTCAATATAGATTGTTTTATTAGAAGTTATATTTGGAGAAATCCAGTGACAAAAGTACATGTGTTGTCATATACAGAGCTCTCATATTTCTTTTTCAAGAGAAAAATAAAACTCTAAGTAGCTGTAGCATTAAGATAAACTTTGGTGCCTTGGTTAATAATGCTTACTGCTGGTAACCTACACCGTACAGGTTCTTGAAAATTCCATAGGGGGTGCAATTGTACAAACTAACTGCAGGTTCCTAGCCAAGCAGATTCAAGATCATGAGTACAATACCAGGTGCATGTACATGTATAACACCACAAATTGTTTTTAATGTGCTTGTAACAAATTTCTTACAGCGCACTTCACAAAACTTTGGACGGACAGTTTGCACAGTTCGTTTTAAATTGCCAAAGTTACGTGAGCACTTTAAACTTAGGAATTTTATCATGCAACTGCCAATCAAAGGGCAAACTTGGAAATGAACTTGGGAATTTCGTGCTGAACTTCATGGGAAGGTGGTGAAGTAATTTCACCATTGCTTTCTGTTGTTGTTTTGAAATGAGTGCCTTCACTGCGCAAGGTACATTGTAAGCCAATTCCAAGTTTAGTTTGGCAGAAAATTATTGAATGCTGGTTAGAATGGAAAGGACCATCTCAAATAGGACAGGAACTGAGACTTCCGAAACAAACCATTGCCAACATTGTTGATAATGTCATTCGCAGAGGGAATATCGATTAGCCAACAAAGGAGGAAACAAAAGTTGGTCAGCTTATACTAACCATGTGAATATTCATATTACCAAGCCCCGCATTAACAGCAGGGAAATCCTCAACAAACTGGTAGAGAGTATTTCGTTTGTTTGCATGAGAATGCCCTGTCATGTATATCTATAAACAGCACTAAGATCTTGGTTATCCTCTCAAGGAAGTTACAGTTACTCTGCAAGAATAATTGACTTTTGAAAATGAATTTAGCAGCTACATGTAGCTTGTGCAGCTACTGTTCCAAGGACAACGCATCTTTTGACGAGTGTTCAATGGTGGGGACTATTCTGGGACTAACTAATTGCACTTCCTAAATATCTAGAAAACAAACTTTGCCACATTCCCAAGACGCTCGGTGCGGTGCTGATCATCACAGTTATTAAAAGTTAAAAAGTTTTACAAACTCGGAGCTGAAAGTTAAAACTTATGAAATATTTCGTCCGTTTTTTCAATCATTGACTGATGAAGTCCGGTTGAAAAAACGGACGAAATATTTCATAAGTTTTAACTTTCAGCTCCGAGTTTGTAAAACTTTTTAACTTTTATTATGCTTCCGGAGCAGGAAACAAATGTTTTTGATTGTATCACAGTTATTAATTAACGTTACTACTGAAAACCACCGATGTCTCTGCCCCACCCACTTTCGCTCATAAATAGTTCAAATTCTTAAGAGGTAATGGCAGAACTGAGCGCATACACTGTATGGAACGCTCTATAATCGTGGAAAACCTTTCGGAAAATACATGTACTTGAGAATGAAGATTATACTAGACATTATCGGAAAAGGGGGAGACTCCACCACAGGTTTCTTTGTGGGAAGTTTTTTTGCGATTACCAAGTAAGAACAGAGATAAATTTTGAAAACGTGTTTTTCCATTGTTCCGGTTGTTTTGTACACCTTAAGCCAGTGGGAAAGGAATTTCATCAAAATGTTTAACGAAAGTGGGCGGGGCAGTGACTCGATAATTTGGGCCCATTCCACAGATCTGTGGTTTTCGTTACGGTAGTACTTGAGCAGTATCAAAAGGAAAGCCTGAAAATCAGGATGGAACGGGACTTGAACCCTGACCTATATTATACTGGTGCAGCTAGTGCCCTACCAGTTGAGCTATCAAGAAACCTGCTACATGTAGCTTATTATGTGAGTTCATATTGAGCCTTCAGAGGATAAAAATATGGCTTTCATAAATTAACTTTCATCATATTCTCAAGTTTGTTTCAAAGTTTACCATTAATGCTTGACAGTTACTGAAATTCCCAAGTTTGAAGTGAACTTTGGGAATATAAAACTAACCTTGCAAGCTGCCTGTGCAAAGTCTTGTGAAACGTACTGTAAAAGTCTAGATTATCTATGCAGTATTAGAAATAGCATCCCATTGGTGTCTTGGTGATACCATACAGTACCTGATTTTGTGACTTTGTTTTTCAAGCCTTTAATTCTCTTTTCTGTGGAAGTCTGACAGCATTTGATTCTTCGTTCTTTCAACTGCTGAAATTTCTAAAAAAAATAGAAATAATAATTTTTATTACTGTTGTACATGATAATGTGATATTACATAACAGGGAATCCTCTGTCTTGGATCCCTTTCTTTCCAAAGAGATTTTCTGATGTTTACAGTACTTATAAGACAGTGAAACCAAACATCCATTCATTTTTATAAATTATTCAAAATAACAAAGACATAACTTAGTGAACATCGTTGATTACCACAGGGAGAGCAAGCTTGTGAGTTCAATTTTTTTCTTGGTTTAAAATTTTTCAAACAGTTCAATTGTGAGCCAGAATTGAACTGGTTTAAAAGATTGTGAACCAGGAAAAAGTCTTGTTCTCAGAATTTTATGATAAATCGGGAGAATCTGATAAAAATCGAGAGAGCGGGAGGCAACACATCAAATCGGGCGATTCCTCATCAAATCAGGAGGGTTGGAATGTCTGACACTTGCCTTCCAATGGTACTGAGTTCCACGCTGGATTACCAGACACACGGTCAAGTGAGTAATGTGTTTAACAGTTCCCATCTCTGCCCCTAAAGGTTTTTCACAGCACTCCTTCAGGGTGAGACGAAAATCTAAACAACTGCTTGCCCAAAGGGCAAGCAGCTGTTGTTGAAATTTACCAGCCCGGAGCTTTGATCAGCTAGCCCAAATAAAATGCGTTAATTATAAAGTTGATTAAAAAGACAAACGCAACTAGATTCATTTTGACAACGTTTCGACATCGTCCGATGTCATCGTCAGGCAATGAATTTTAATCGGATGAAGCATAACTTATAGTACAAGAACAATAGAACAATAGAACAATATATACAATAGTACGCTAACAAAAAATTTGAAATCTAAGTAAATAGTTTTGCCCTGACAGAGTCTGACTGTACATTAAGTGATGGTTTCAATTCTTTGATGTAGAACATCTCATGAATTAAGCAATCAAATTTCGATGCGCATTTCTTTAAGACACTAAAACTCGCCGCTGGGGGTGCTGTTGTTTGGCCATGATCTGCTAGGCGGTGCCTCCCGATAGCTGAGTATCTATGTTCCTCAATTCGTTGATGCAAGTGACGAGCTGTATAGCCAACATAGCTCGCATCACACGAGCCACATTGAAATTTGTAGACGACTAGTTGTTGGCTGACTAATGATGGTTTGGGCTCACGGAATTTAAGGACATCCTCGAGCTTGCGGCTGACAAAAACTGGCTGTAGATCTATATCCAGTTTCTTATTTAGCTGAGTAAGTTGGCGCTTCACAATATCGGCTGGTTTTTGGTCAATAAATGGCAAGACGATTCTAATGGTGCTTTTATTATTATTGCTGGTAGATTGTGATTCGACATCTGATGTATTGATAAAGTTACGGATGGTTGCCTCAATCAATTCAGACGGGTATCGTAGCTTGTGAAAAATTGATCTTATGTTTCCACATTCTTCTTCAAACAGCTTGGTCGTTGAGGACAGACTGTACGCCCGGTGAAGCATTGTCTTGAGTAGAGATTTCTTGTATTTGTTGTCCACATGACTCTGGTAGTGCAACAAGAGGCCTTTGTTGGTCCTCCTAAATACTACCATCCGCTACTACAAAAAGAAAAAGAACTGGAAGCCATTGTTCGTAGAATTCTCCCAAAAGAGATTGCTGACACTGTATGCTTGAAAGGCTCTCGTCTTGCCCATCTATATGGGTTGCCTAAGACACACAAGAAAAACCTCTCGGTGCGTCCCATCTTGTCTTCGACCGCTACGTACAACTACCCTCTAGCGAAGTGGTTAGATGATAAGCTAAAAACACTATCCATTAACAACTACACAATTTCTGACACACTCATGTTTGCTGAACAGTTGAAAGAGCTCTCCTTCGATGAGGATGACATCTTGGTTTCATATGATGTGACGTCACTATTCACGAATGTACCGCTTGACTACACGTTAGACCTGCTTGTGGAAAAAGCCTTTAAGGACAACTGGTTCTGTGCGACATATGATCTGACCATCTCTAAACAAGATCTTCTTGAACTGCTAAAAATCGCCACCAAAGACCAGCTTTTTCAGTTTAATGACAATCTATACCTACAAACTGACGGAGTTGCTATGGGCTCCCCGTTAGGGCCTCTATTAGCTAATGTATTCCTGTGTCATGTGGAGGAGATGCTAGAACAACAAGACAAACTCCCGTCATTCTACAGAAGATACGTAGACGATACCTTGGTTGTCATAAGAGATGTAGCTGAAGCAGAACAGTTCCTAATTACGCTAAATAACTGTCATCCATCTATTCAATTTACAATGGAGCTAGCGGTAAACAACACACTACCCTTCCTTGGCATGCTTTTGATGAAACAAAGAAGTAAGATTACCACAAGCGTATACAGAAAAACTACCAACAAAGGCCTCTTGTTGCACTACCAGAGTCATGTGGACAACAAATACAAGAAATCTCTACTCAAGACAATGCTTCACCGGGCGTACAGTCTGTCCTCAACGACCGAGCTGTTTGAAGAAGAATGTGGAAACATAAGATCAATTTTTCACAAGCTACGATACCCGTCTGAATTGATTGAGGCAACCATCCGTAACTTTATCAATACATCAGATGTCGAATCACAATCTACCAGCAATAATAATAAAAGCACCATTAGAATCGTCTTGCCATTTATTGACCAAAAACCAGCCGATATTGTGAAGCGCCAACTTACTCAGCTAAATAAGAAACTGGATATAGATCTACAGCCAGTTTTTGTCAGCCGCAAGCTCGAGGATGTCCTTAAATTCCGTGAGCCCAAACCATCATTAGTCAGCCAACAACTAGTCGTCTACAAATTTCAATGTGGCTCGTGTGATGCGAGCTATGTTGGCTATACAGCTCGTCATTTGCATCAACGAATTGAGGAACATAGATACTCAGCTATCGGGAGGCACCGCCTAGCAGATCATGGCCAAACAACAGCACCCCCAGCGGCGAGTTTTAGTGTCTTAAAGAAATGTGCATCGAAATTTGATTGCTTAATTCATGAGATGTTCTACATCAAAGAATTGAAACCATCACTTAATGTACAGTCAGACTCTGTCAGGGCAAAACTATTTACTTAGATTTCACATTTTTTGTTAGCGTACTATTGTATATATTGTTCTATTGTTCTATTGTTCTTGTACTATAAGTTATGCTTCATCCGATTAAAATTCATTGCCTGACGATGACATCGGACGATGTCGAAACGTTGTCAAAATGAATCTAGTTGCGTTTGTCTTTTTAATCAATTTTATCACAAGATCTAGACTTATTAAAATTATAAAGTTATCAAGTTTATTGATCGTGCTAAATATCAATAAACTTCAGCAATATGCCCACGGCAACTAATGATATTGCACAAATTAACAGTCCAAGGTTTTATACAGTTTGTACTCTAGCAGCATGAAAATTGAATCTTTCTTTTTTTTTTTAAGATATACCGCATACTGATCTGACCAGATCAAAACGAAAGCAATCTAGAACATCGTGACTTGTTTCAAAAGGTGCTCTCATTTCAACCTGTCCATTACATGTACATGACTGTGTGTATTTGGAACAAAGAACTTTAAAAAGTGGCTAAGATGACAAAGGCCTCTGACTTAACTGAATCTTAGCCTGAATATGTACCATATTTAATAGTCAACCTCTTAACATTTAGAAATGTTGCTCAATGTCACTTTCCCGCGAAAACTTGATATCTTTACATGTAAAAAGATCACCATTGCCATGGTTACATTACAAAACCCGCCTTTGGAAAAAACCAGTGAAGCAATTCACCATCGATAGCTTTTTTTTTATTGTTCAATGATGTGCCACTTAGTCAAAACAAATGGTTCAACAATGTTTCACCAGTCCGTTTCGATCATAAAATGATATTAAAATCCTTCTGTTGAGCAATACGAAAATAAAGTTATAATTTTAACAAGCACAAATGCTTAACAATGGGAAATACATGTATATGAGGTGTAAAAAATAATGTAACACTCAACGATTTACGTCTGAATAAACTTTGCACTGTTTACATTTCAACTATTGCCTGTGTCATGTATTGTTGATACATTTTACTGGTTCGAAGCTTTGAGGCCTTTCGGGTTTGAAACTTACATCGTTATTGGTCTAAAACCAACCTCAGTCTGGTAACTGCTACAATGTAGTCTATATGTGATGAAATTTTTCATGTGTTAGTTCGTGGTCTGCGTTTATTTTCATCTTGAAAGTGAAAATTTGTCGCTATCTTCAGCAAGGCTTTCATAAATTTCAAAAGGGCGTTTACGTTATTGGTCACTGTTTTACAAAGAATTTTCTTTGTTAAAAGGTATGGAAGCCAAAGCTGTGCTTGCATGGTTTTCTGGGACTGAACAAAATGTATCCATGAAAAGAAAATCTGAGGAACACACACACCCATGCTTGTAAATAAATTAAAATAATAATTATTATAATACAACAGAGGGGAAAAGAAAAACAATAACAACAACTACCGGTATTGCAAATTCAGTCAATATTTACTATAATGTCAAATGATGTTGGCTTTAAAACATTCCTAGAATTGAATTTAACTTGGCAAATGCTTCTTGCCCCTCAGGCATGTTTTGATGACAACATGCTAGCCTGACTGGTTACTCTACAGTAGCCCCAGGCTATCGGACAGCACTTTCCTCGCGCTCTGCTCCTTGTCATGATATTCAGAACTTTCTATATGTCATTTCTAATTCTCCATTCACAAAATTCTTGGACTATCATCCAAAACTATCTCCTGTCTTTGAAAACAAACACATTTTTTAGCTTAATTAATTAGTTAACCAGTGGCCACTTACATGTTTTACTCTGTCTAATGTCAGACGATTAATTTTCAATCATCAATGTGGGCCTCCTCAGGCCGTAAAGGGTTAACCACTGAATACCCTCCCACTTATTTGCATGAGAATAACACCTGGCTCGGTCGTTCTTCAAACGAAAGGAACTTTTACCTATTAAATAAGTTTCTAGTCACTCTAGCACTGGAGCACTAATTGGGGACAATGTAAACTGAAATTAACAATGAAAGCAAATGAAGTCAAATGTTGGTTTAAATTGAGGAGAGAGGAAACTGGTCCGGGAGTACCCTGAGAAAACCTCTCGGTGCAGAGTAGACAACCAACAAACTCAACCCACATATGACGCCGAGTCTGGGAATCAAAACCGTCCACATTGGTAGGCGAGTGCTTTCACCACTGTGCCATCCCTTCACCCCAAAGAACAAAAATTAAGGGTGGCAGGGTATTAAGCAGTTACCTAAATCTTGTTGGATGAACTTTGGTTTGATTTGATGTACAGTCTCGTCAATTGTTAGTTGAGAACATGTTAGCTCTATAAAGCTCGAGCAAATAAGGTTATTGTCAATTACCGGTACATGTATATGGTGCAATAGAATTAAAATCCGGTCACTTTTGTCTTGTCACACCGTGGCAAACTTTGAAGAATGAGGCATATTACAAGACGCTAGTCATAGACAAAAAGTGAATGGATAGCCTTAAAGTTAGCACAATAGACCTTTTCATGGTTTCTGAAGCCATCTTAGTTGGGGAGCAAACGTGGCTTAAATTACAGTGAATGTTGGGGATTTTGGCCGAATTCAAAGCTCTATAACTCCGCTGCAGACAGGCAGATTTCAAAAAATTATAATAATTATTTTTAGTCATAATTTTTATTAAAATCATTCACTCAACAATAAATTAGATCATTGCACAAGGCACAACGTCTGAAAATTGGATGTTAGAAATCTCACGTCCCTTCAAATTTTGCGGGAATTATGCATAATCTTGTTTACAAGAGTTTATATGAAATTTACAAATTTCGTTTACAGTCGTTATAGTTTGATTCGGATCGTCATACTTCACTAAATTAAGTTCAATTAGAATTGCCTTTTGAGGGGCATTCTTGCTATCCACAATCGTCAGACCTTAAAGGATTTGTAATGGTTCGAAGTCGGCAAAATTCCCATATAGTCACTATAATTTAACCAATGGGAGGTTTTCAGGTGACGTCATCGCAGCCATGTTGGTGGACGAAAACAAAAGATCTCACATGCATAAGTTTCTTTTGCTCGTCCACCAGAAGTCGTACATTTCTCTATTGTTAATGGTGTCCCTAGAGGTTGGTTGAAAACCTCCTATATATGGCGTCAGAAACCGTGAAAAGGTGTATTCAACTCTAAACTTTTGATTTTGACAAAATAGGAAATATTGTACCTCCCAATTTTCTTGTGATATTCCTTTTGGAGGATCTTTTCTTTCATTGGCACCTTCTCCTTTGATCAAAGAAGAATCTTTTCCTGGGGGAGGGACAGTGGAATACATCACTGTCTCGACAGAAAATCATCCTCAGCTCATCTTCAATTCAACAACGCTTCGAAGACGCCATGTTGAATCTTGATGTCTGAGGGCGACTGGGTCGAGAATGAAGAATTGGGGAGGTGGGGGGGGGGGGGGGGGGGGGGAGGGGAGCGCTCTCCCAATATTGAAGGTGAACAAACACAGATTGCTCAGTTACGGTGAACTACAACTACGGGTAAACTTCGGAAAATGGCGAGAGATTACGAAAAAGATAAATCTGTAATTTAACTAGAAGTCTTTTGCTCTACTAAATGTGCAAATGAAAACAACGAAGCCTTATTAGGTATACGGGATATTTAGTGAGAAAATAAAAGAGAGACGGGACATTTGAAAAAAAAAACCCAAACTGAGATACAAACCACAGGAATTAACGGGATACAGTATATTTAGGCCAAAAATTAAATAGATCACTAACTTATTAACTATTAATGAACTATTAAGTAACAGTAGAGGTCACAGAAATAAAAACTAATAAAGACACAGCTTTTCGCTGCTGACATATTAATTTAAGGTCGGCTTTAAATCTTTGATCAACAGTGTCTCCTTTATTTTACAGTGAGTGTCGGATCGCCCTTTCGCTAAAATTTCAAAATGATCCCATTTTAAACTGTGATCCGGCAGTGGATGTAACATGGTCCGCAGGAGCCGACGCATGATAACCATTAATTAAATGCCTTGAAATGCTCAGTTTTTCTGTCATGCAGTCGTCTTTTAGTTTTTCTGATATAAAAATCATTGCAGTCCCAACAGACAACTCTATATTTCACCTACACGAGAAAAAAAAATGACAAAACGATAGCAGCTTGCACTCTTCCCATTGAGAAAGACAAACCTCTTATTGGTATCATAATTTCCAATTTCCCAGGGGCTGAGTATGGCCCCCTTCGCTACAGGGCACTACCCTGCTCCCAGAGGTTTTTCTTATGCCACGAGAGAGCCACGAAGCGGCGAGAAGGCAAAAACCTCTGGTTACCTTGGACTTGAATCTCACTGTCACGTAGACGCCAGCTGTCAAACGCGTCAAATTGATATTTACAAAAGGGACTCCAATGGCAACTTAGCAATCACGCGTCCCCTAGGTATTACCAATCAAATGAACCAATCATATTGATTTGCGTGTTTGTAAAAATATCAACCAATCCGAGCCTGAGGGTAAGATCCTTACCCTGGCGTTTTCATGAAAGTGAGATTCAAGTCTAAGGTTTTTCACTCACGTGATCAGTAACCTTATTTTTCCACCGAAACAAAAAAAAATATTTGCATGATAATAGAGCTAAATTCCCGGAGGATTAGTTGAGAACGCCAACATGGCCGCCGTTCCTTTGTTTAGGGACACCAACATGGCCGCCGTGGCGTCACGTGAAAACACTCTATGACGACTTAGCGACGCTTACTAAGGACCGATTTACAAGGAACGATTTTTGTCGCACGTGACAAGCTCATTACGACAGGCCTACGAAACCAATTGTTTCTCGCTTATGATTGTCGTGTACGTCAGACAAAATGTCATAGCATTTTAAAACATGTTTTAGAAAGCTACGGTAATCGTAAGTCATGTCGTAGGCCTGTCGTAAGCTTGCCAGCGACAAAAAATCGTACCGGTAAATCACGTCACTTGAAGACATCTTGAAGACGACCCCAATGTCAGACAGTCAGCAGCCGGTATACAAGATTACATGCTGCGTTTGTCAGGCCACTTACATTGGTGAAACTGGCAGGAACCTAAACACATGAGTTACAGAACACAATCGAGCGACTAAGAATGGTGATATCAATAACAATATTGCTGAACACAATTCAAGTACAAAACGCATTATCGACTGGGACTCTGCTAAGTGTTTAACCCATTGTGCGAACTATTACCGAATTACCAATAGGCCTTTTGCAACTAACGATCACATGGTACAAAATCCGCCATGCTGGAGGGCAAACTCATTATTATTCCCCAACTGGGACATTAAAACAAAGAGACCTGAATCAGTCAAGCTTGACTTGCCTTTGTTTTAATGTCCCAGTGGGGGAATATTAATGAGCTTACCCTCCAGCATGGCGGATTTTGTACCATGTGATCGTTAGTTGCAAAAGGCCTATTATTACGCTTGAAAGAATAAACTACATTAAAGCCTTGCCGACGTCTACCCGCGCCTTACAAACGATTGCTTAACAGAAAGACGTAACTATATACAACGTTTCTCCTCTCGGCTTACAGACCTACTGCGACCTTCACCTACGAACCGGATCGTAATGCACCACTCACCACTCACTAACCTCGCAACCAATCACATTACTTTCCCCACTACCAATAACAACACGGGCCAAAACATCACTACATTTGTTTGAATTTCCAACCGTCACTTGACTCTGAGGATGACTTCCGCTCAGGTTGTCGAAATCTCATTCACTTCCAACAATCCTTCTCAATCAGAACTAGTTTCACGTAGACGATCAAATTCCTTCGAGGCATTCCATCTAAATCGCAGCTATGTGATTGTTATTTTTTTGAACGAATAGATGGTTTTCACGCGACGTCATCGCCGCCATATTGGTGGACGAAAACAAAAGATCTCTCATTAGCGTCTTTTGTTCGTCCACCAAAAGTCGTACGTTTCTCTATTGTTATTGGTGTCTCTAGAGATTGGTTGAAAACGTCTTATTGTCTGTTCTTTGTTATGCAGACTTCTCTTGCTAAGTGCCAACATCTACTAACTATGGTGCCAAGCTAGCGACGTTAATGAGTAATTATTGTTTTCATCGCATTTTTATGTCAGTCATCTCGCTGTGAATGAGAGATTAAGTTGTGCTTAAATTCTTGTTTTGAGTATCAAACGTTCAATTTCAACTATACCGTAACAAACATTGCTGAACGCATTTTTTCGAACGCTCTTTTATTTAAGTAATATTTGAATTTGTCACAGATGAGGCACCACCTAGGGTTGTCCACATTATGCTCACAATTCTCGCTATTATGCTGGTTCTTTATGCTCATAAAATGTTACGATTATGCTCAAAACGTCCCACTATTATGCTCAAAAATTTTCCCTCGATCACTCATATTTTACCTAAAATAAAATACAATCGCTTGATATTCTTATATTGATGATTATATCGGCAACATTAAGTATAAGTATTCCTTTTATATTATGTGATCATCTTTTGTAATACTGAAGCATGGTGGAGACTTCAATATAGTCCTTCCTCCATAGCACATGCTTGGTTGTCCTGAAAGGCATTTTGTAGCAATGAGAAGACCCTCTCTGAGGCCGCAGATGACGATTGGATAAGCAAGATTTTCTTGCATGCTATTGCCCAATTTGGAATTTTTCTTACTTTTACGCTGGCGTAATGCTCGATGCTCATGCCTCACTATTAAGCCCTGGCCAAACGAAACGCAAGTCATCGCAAGTCGACGCAAGTTCTTGCGTTCACTTGCGATAGGGTGGCCAAACGAGACGCAAGTTGAGCGCAAGTCCTTTGCAAAAGTAGCAGAATTTTTGTTTTTTTTTTTCTTTTTCCTAGGCTCAGACTCGGAAGAGCTGCTACTTTCACTGTAGCTGCTGCTTATACTTGCACCGCTACTGGGTCTCCTGTTACGGTTTTCGTTTTTCTTATGTTTTTTTAACTCCCTATCCTTGTTTTCTTTTAGCTCTTCTGGGCTTAAGTTTTCCGAATAATGCTCCGTGACAGAAGCCATCTTAGGGATCTTAAGATCTACGACGACGACGTCGACGAAAACGCCACAAAACAATGATATCATTGGTTAAAAGAGCATAAATAATCGTGCTGCACGTGCGGCACGGATTTTAGCTCATATTTTTGCGGTTCTCTGAGAGACGACGACGTGAAATCACTAAATTTAGGTTTTGACGACAACGTGAGCATGCAACAGAGAATCTTTCATTCTCTATTTTCAGTCTGAAACCGCTCGTACCAATTTATTTCTAGGGTACTTCGCCCAAACTGTACGAAGTGAACGTGATGGAATAATCGCGAAAGACTTTTACTAGAGCAAAGTTCTATTTTGAGGTAAAGTTTTCGTCGACGTCGCCGTCGTAGATCTTAAGGTCCCTCTTGTCAAAATGAAAGCGCGAAAGGCGCGAAATAGTTTGAGATTCCTGCTCAAACAGCGGCATCAGATTGGCTAAAAGGTTTCCAAAAAAGTTCGAATGACTTGCGAAAACTTGCAACCACTTGCGTTGAGTGGCCAAACGAGACGCAAGTTGGGCGGACTTGCGTCCAAAATTTGAACATGTTCAAATCAAACGCAAGTCGTCGCAAGTCTTCGCAAGTGAATGCAAGTGGGTGGCCAAACGGTATGCAAGTCAGCGCAAGTAACAAAACTTGCGTCGACTTGCGATGACTTGCGTTTCGTTTGGCCAGGGCTTTACGCTCAAAATTATGCCGGTATAATGTGGACAACCCTAGCACTACCACGAAGTATCGAACTCTTTATATTTACCATACGTACCTTAAATGAGGTCTCAAAAGCTATCAAAGATCTTAACCAAGAAAAAGCGACAGAACCTGACGGAATCCTAGTGAAAGCTTTAAAAATGGCAGCACCTAATATCTCTCAAAGTCTCACTCATCTTCTTAATGCATCGCTCTCCACAGGCAAATTTCCATCTGCGTGGAAAACAGCAAAGGTAACGCCACTTTTTAAAGGAGGAAGACTGAACAACAGACTGTGATAGATTACCGACCCATTTCAATACTGCCCTGTACTTCAAAGATTTTGGAATCTTTCGCGAATTCAGACTTGCAGAAACTTTGCTTTCAACTCTGGTCTTATTGAACACCACCAGTTCGCTTACTCTAAATTTTCTTCATCAACTGTTGCCCTACTTAAGGTAGTAGACTCGTGGAAAAGAGCAATTGATAATGGCCTCAAGTCTGTGAGTGTTTTTCTTGACCTGAGAAAGGCATTTGACGTCATTATAATAACTAAGCTCGAATCCTACGGCGTCAAAGAGTCCGAACTTCGGTGGTTCAACAGTTACCTTTCTGACAGATTATAGTACAGTATGTCATTTACAAGGACGCTAATTCAGATCCCATGCGTCTTTCTTTTGGCGTCCCGCAGGGATCAGTTTTAGGACCAACGCTATTTGATATTCAAAATATATAGATTTAGCCAAGCCTGAAAGCGGAGCTCCCGGCTTGTTTATTTTTACTGGCTGTAGGATTAGTGAAAATAAAAGGCTTTGGAACTGTCCGCCTTTTGGTTTGCCCGGATATTGCTTAATTATAATTAGTAACCCCAATGTAATTAATAACCCGATTTGAGGAGTTGTATTAACTCCAGTTTTGGAGTTTCATCGAGGAGTTAAAGATACTCCAAAAAAGGAGTTATTTTGAACCTAAACTTTGTACTCCATTTCGGAGTCTTTATAATTCCAGGAAGAGTTAAAACTAATACCCTATATGAAGAGTTAACTTAACCCCAGTTTAGGAGTTATTTCAACTCCATTTTTAGAGTTAAATTTAGGAGTTAAAGTTACTCCAAAAAAAGAGTTATTTTGAACCTAAAATTTTAACTCCATTCTTGGAGTTAAAATAGCTCTCTAAAAATTACTGTGTATTTAACATTTTCTTTGCTGCCTAACTAGTGAATTCCACGGTTAATTTCACCTGAAAAACCGACTGAGTCGCATGAATCACGAAGGGATGAATGAGTGTGATATCGGTTTTTCCAGCGAAATATGCTGCCGGATTCACCAGTTATGCAATTAATTTTTCTTGAATCGCAAGAGTTTTAAGAGAAAACAAGCAAATCCTCAGCAAGCGAACTGAAAAGGAAAGAAGTCATTTCAGAGTCGACTGTCAAACGCCAGCGAACAGGAATTACGCTAAAATTAGAAATCACAGACGTACTATAGCTCGTGATGTGACAGATCGTCTTTGTCGGTTCAAGGCCAAACAAGGAGTTTTATTGATGTACTTTATTTATTTATTCCACTTTATCTCTGAAAACGAGATCATTTACAATTCGATGTGTTTCACTCAAACACGCCAGCTTGGCTTAGAACCAGTATCGGCTAGAAAGGACAAACTTCAAACTAGATCTCCAACAAACTAGACCCTCCGTGAGGGTACACTGGGTTGCCTGTGGTACGTGCACCGTTCCAAACAATTTTTTTCAAGGTCATTAAGAAGTCATACCAGAAGAGGCCCTTTGGCTCACAGGTCCTCACACGTTCGTACGACGAAACAGATCTGTCCTTGCGTAATATGTAGCTCTAACAGGGCACGATATTGTTTTGGTATTGTCTATCATTGTAGTGCCATGGTAGAAGTCTTGGGTAAATAGTCTGAGAAGACATGTGGTTACTAGCAAAGTACTGAACCAAGAAAGATTGAAGAACATGAATAAATGGGAAGTGAGAAACATTGGCTTCTGGGCTGACATGTTGATAAACTTCTTTTCACCACAAGTTTAAGCGTGCCCGCTGAGCATCTGACAGCTTTGTAATACCGAAGTTCACTGAAGTCAATCCTGTTCGGCGGGGTTAGTGTTTGGATGGGAGACCAAAACAATATACCCCTCTCAAAACAGAAGCATCGGACCGAAAATACTATTAACGCTAACAAATGCGAACTCAGCAAAGTACAGATCTTGTTAGCTTGCTTCATGCAAAAACAAATATTGATGCAAAAGTAAATAACTATTGATACACAGTTTTTAGAAAGAGCAGAAGGAAGTCTCCAGGACGGTCGATCGAGAATAACATATTTACGACATGAAAACAACATTTATTTTGAACGGTGAATATAGAATATAAAAAGTTACGATCAGCGACAAACATTTTGGGAGATTTTTGCTACGTTCAAATAAATCGCCAAATCGAAAGTGACATGGCCGGAATTCAGCGGGTGCCGTGATTAAGTTACCGCGGCATGTTTACTCGCCAAACAGTGAAGCATCTGTGTCAAATGATGGCAAGATACCGGGTTTTTGTAAGTTTCTTTTTCTGTCAAGTGTTATAAAGTTTGACAATGAAATGAGCGAAGTCAAAACAAAGATCACAATTGCACAACTCTTGTTTATGCAAAGTCAAAATTTACTATCCAAGACACGTTCGACGTTATTTTATCACCAGGTAATTTCATCATTTTGGAAATGGCAGCTACTTTATTATTCATCTGCGTCATAATTTTTCACTGATTTTGGGGCTCATTTTGTTGAAACTCAAGCAAGCTTCCAACAGGCCTGTGAACCCTTCCTGCTTACAGAGCAATACTAAAAAACTTCTCCCATATCACATTTCAACCTTAAGCTCGGAAATTCAATACGCAACATGATATTATGATTCACAAAGGCAGAAAATACCACAGAATCCTTTTCCAGCGAAAAATTTATTGAAACAAACAACATATTTGCTCTTAGAGGCGAGAACCTCTTCCTATTTCATTGCGTGCGTGAAGGCAAGAAACTCAATCGTGTCAAATTACCTTGTACTTCAGGTAAATACAGCTCACTTTGATTTCGGCTCGACGGGCGATAGATTATTGTCCATTACTCGTCGATTTTAAGATTCCACCGCCTGTATATCCAATTGACCTGCCATTCATGAGCTTCATAAGGGTATATTTTGTTCAAAGATCCACTAAAACCCCATTCGAGTTACATGACTTTCAACGCCATTGCCAGTTAAGTTAATCGTTCCAACGTGTCCACCAGAGAAATCTACGCATTTCCCACTACACTCTCGATCCTAAGAAAATACGCGCAGAAGGCTCTATGTACAAAGCCACCACTTAGGAGGGGAGTGACAGGCAAGACTTTTACCGACCCGGAAAAAAAAAGTAAAAAACGACGAAATCAACGCAGACCTCGACTGGTTTGCCATAGGCAACCCAGTAATTACCTCTACGTGCTGTAAAGAAACTTCTGAAAACACAAGGTGGTGATATTTCTCCTTCACCCTGCAAGCAGAGCCTTTCTTTTGCTAACACTGACAGCGGGCTGCTAATGCATTATCAGCCCTACAGCTGATTGGTTCTTGCTTCAACTTTGTGATATGCCTATTATTTACAGACGATTTTACGCATTTTTTCGGTAATTTTAAATAAGTTCAGACTGATCAGTTGATTCTTTAATAGCTTGTTCAATCAACACTTACATGATGATTTGAAGTGACTTTGAATTCGTTATTCACTTAGCTTGTATTATTAAAACTTGCATTCTTGATATCATTTGGTCTTGTTCATTGATAATAATGATAATGACATGACTTTTTTCGGGAATATTGTTTATTTGCGCCCTTGTAGTGTCATTTGCGGCCCTCGCGCGAACAAGTTGTTCCCTTACTATCAAAGACCTATGCTGTAAAACTGAGCTGTAGTGTAAACTGGAGTATTGCCTCTTCGATGAGCTCTAAACTTGAGCCCGTGATATGGTTACGTGATATTGGTCACATTGGCATACATGGAGGGGCGGACGGACTGACGGACATACGTACGGACGTTCATGACGTCGTGGCTATCATACCAAATTTTCTCACATCGATGGGTTACCATAATTTTTTGTTACCATATTTTCTTAGCTATGGTGCTCCCGTGCGCACGTGCCTTCGGCGCGCGCGGAGCTCCGATATTAACAACATATTGAAGGCATGTCGTACGTCCACTCTCTCGTTATACGCAGACGATACTGAGATGCATTCCAGCTCGAAGAATATTGATTTAGCTGTGTACTCTGTCAACAAGGACCTCAAGAGCGTCAGACACTGGTTTTGTAGGAATGGCCTCATTTGTAATGCAAAGAAGTCGGAAGCCATGATTATTGCGTCCCACAAAGCCCTCAAAATCAAC
The DNA here is from genome assembly GCF_036669935.1 of Montipora foliosa. Classification (NCBI taxonomy): domain Eukaryota; kingdom Metazoa; phylum Cnidaria; class Anthozoa; order Scleractinia; family Acroporidae; genus Montipora; species Montipora foliosa. The sequence continues at coordinate 19,061,823 of NC_090874.1, read as the reverse complement.
CGAGATATTAATATTTTTTACTTAGACTCAATATTAAAACAGCTGAGACATTTTAAGTATCTTGGCGTGGTGGTAGACGAATCATTATCATGGAACAATCATGTATCATATATTGCCTCGAGAGTTTATCCTAAAATGAAACTTTTAAATAGAATTTCATCTTTTCTTACCCCTGCTATTTTATTGAAAACTTATAAAATGACAATTTTACCTATTTTAGACTATGGCTGCATCGTATGGGGGTTTTGCAGCAAGAAGAACTCCGATCTTCTGGAAAGGTTGCAAAACAAAGCGATGCGAATAATTTTCGGCAGGTATTTTTTGCAGGTTGCAGGTTGAAATTTAATTATAACTGGACAACCGCTGGCACTAAAAAGAAAGGTAAAGCGATAGACTTGCCGTGACTGTTACATGAAAAGCTAACCTTAGGCCTAAAAACTTTTCTTTAGGCCTAATTAGGCCTAAGGTTAGCTATTCATGTAAAAGTCACGGCAAGTCTATCGCTTTACCTTTCTTTTTAGTGCCAGCGCTTTTCCAGTTATAATGAAATTTCAACCTGCAACCTGCAAAAAGTACCTGCCGAATAATTTTGCGAACAAATCATTTAACGTGCTTACAGTCAATGAGGGAGAGACTTGGCCTGTTAACATTATTTAACAGGCGCCGTTATTTACGTGTCCAGCTAGTATATAAAATCGTAAATGATTATCACTGTCTCAGGCAACTTCAAGGGTATTTTGCATTGAGATCAGAACTTCGCCGAAAAGCCTTCAGAGATCGTTGGGAACTTCATCTCCCAAGATAAAAAACAGCTATGGGTCAGTCAACATTCGAGTATGCGGCTGCAAAGAAATGGAATGACCTTCCCAAGGAACTGCGTGTTTGTGAATCGCTGAGAATTTTTTAAATTAAAATTTTTAAACTTTTGATACAATCAGATAAGACACAACACAAATGTAGTGTATAAGGTAATTTTTAATTTAATCTTAACTTGTATTGATGGCGAATTGTATTTTTAATAGTATGCGTACGTACTGATCACCAGTACACCAGCGTTTTATATGTTGAATTCGCTGATCGGTTTTTTTCAGTTTAAATAAAGCATTAAAAGAAGCGTGTAATACTTGGTGACCTACCCTCTCCAAAACAAAGATTCGTTCATCTGTATGTATCAAATGATATTTGAAAGACATGATAAAATATCGAGCGACGTACGTTACTGTATGGCACCCAGTTCTCGGCCACTTTTTATTCAACGTTTATTTTTCGCGCCACAAATGAATCTGAATAAAAAGCAATTGCTTCCAAAGGCAACTTGATTCCTTGTCTTTCGTCCTGCCGAGTTTTGAGTTTACAGCTACTATATACTGTGAGCCCGTCGAGGTGACGCGAAAGTAGGTGAATTTGGTTTACCCGAAAACGAGTTTGTTTACGGCTACTCGAATTACATGGTCTAATTGAAGTTTATATTTTATCCGTATAGAAGGCCCAAATGAGCCAATTCTTGGCATAAAGAACGTAGAGTGATAAAGCTATCTGTTAAATATAAACTTTTGCTGGCCTCTTTTATTCTTTGACTTAAATTCACTCCTCAATATTTCCTTAGGACTTTAGCCTCCATTTTCGTTATTAGCGAGCTTACGCAACAGGACGGCTGGAAGACTCAGGACGGCAGAATGGCGAAAACATGTCGCGCGAGACTGTGAATTTCCTATCTTACGCGACATAACATGTTTTCGTCATTCTGCCGTCCTGAGTCTTCCAGCCGTCCTGTTGCGTAAGCTCGCTATTACTCGGGAGGAAACAGCGTTGAGCAGTTCATAACTTTACGCTTGTAAACTGAATGCTGGAGCTTGTTGTCTGTGAAATTTTAAGTCCTTACGGCTATTTTAAGGTAAGAAATACAAGTTTACGTTATTTGTGGCAGAGAACTGGGCCGCATATGATTCGGGATTTCGGGCGACGTAACGATAAATTTTGGGTGACAGTTCAGATCAGAAAAAATCAAGCCTTCTGAAATTATTTGTAAATCGCCACCACCGGTTTAACTGAGTATGTTTGCTCAATCGATGGGGTAGCCTGCTTGCAGGTGGTAGATGTTGTTGTCGCGACCATAGTTAGTAGAGGGAGACTTGGTTGGAAACCCGGCAAACTTCAAAGGACTGGCCTATTGTTTCGTGTTTGAGGTTAGAACCACAAGTCATGTGACAAGAACCGTGCACAGCATACACACTGCTAGGTATGTCGAAACGAAACACGCATCAGACGCCATTTTGGAAGAGTGTGGGATGGGGGAGTGGGAAGAGCGGACGGAGAAAAACCAGATCGCACAAGCTTGTTTTTTGGTTTTGTTAAAGTGATGAAGAGAGATGGCAATTCAAATTTCTTTGAAATTCAAAGCAGAGAACCATTTTTGATCTGTTAGGTAAATGGAGTGAAGATTGTCCGAATCCTTTTCAAATTAGACGTTAGACGTTTTTTGCTTTGTACATGTAATATAGGACTACATTCTGTCCAATTTGGAAATAATTGGATGAGAAAAATTATGAGGACAGCCAAAATTGGACGAGGCCTTTGGCCGAGTCCAATTTGGCAGTCCGAGGAATTTTTCTCATCCATTTATTTCCAAATTGGACAGAATGTAGTCCTGTTACCTATTAATTATATAGCTAGTCAGTTGTAATTGGGCATTGTTCAGTCAAGCTATTATCGTTAAAGAAATGCAAACTAAAATTTTATTTCAAAAATATTACCTGAACTCCACAGGAATTCTTCGTCTGCTTCGCTTAAAGTACGAGAGACATTTTTTCTCTTTCCGTAACCCGGCGCTCGCTTCAAGTTGTTGACTTGAATTTGCAAATTCACGAGCTCGCAAAATACTGTAGTTTCTGCCACAGTTTTTTAAATGACGGTCCAACGAGCACTGCATGACAGCCAAACTTTCTGTTCCGTATTCGTGACCGTCCTTTTTTTCTAATTTCAGCGAAAAAATGGCAAAGAACTGCATCTAGCTCATGACGAAGGATATTTCCCAATTTTCTCGGTTCGTTGCGCTGCATCCTCCACTCTGAAAACAATCAGCCAAGTTTTTGTAGTCTTGGAGGTGTTTTAGCTTTGGTTTTTGCTTCTCAGGTTAGCAAGCTATTCTTCTGGCAACGTAAGAAAATTAAAAGGCTGAGAAATGGAAAAATTTAGCAAATCTCCATTGTCAACGAGATAACAGCGCTGACACTATGCTTTGTGCTGATTGGCTAATTTGATACTACCTATTGTATTTTCTGGGATTTGATTGGCTTAGACAAAGTATCCTATATTTTCTAAATTGGACAGTTTGTCAATTCACTTAATTTATCCTTAATTGGACAGTTTTAAAATTAAAGAATAATAGCTATGCTGACAATTGCGGATTAACTACCAGCTATATAATTAGTTAACCTATTGGGCGACGGGGTGGTCAGAAATTTCGAATCCGTATAGAAAACCAATTAAAAAAAAAAAATTAAAAACAATAAACAGAGTTCTCAAAAAACACAGACGTGGCGGGTAAAGTTATTTACCCGCACAAGTTGGTCTTTCTTTTTCAGCTGCAAGCGAGGCTCAGTTAGAGTCATCAGCGAGGAAAGAGAGAACAAAAGAAAATCTTCAAGTAGTTAAGAAACAGGACCAGAAAGACAAAGCAAACCATTATTTCACTTAAAGCTAATAAATTCATTCAAGATAATGATTGCTGACTCCTTTTTTTACTTTAATTCCATCATTTAAAACTACAGGCTTGTGTTTTTCTTGAAAAACCCCTCAATTTACAGTTAACTTTGTCTATTTTATTGTTACTCCAGTTACATTCTATGTACTGTTGTGGTTGCCTCTAACATGTCCATCTATTTGTTTCATTTCTGATCCTCTCGCCAGGAAAGCCGCGTTACTGCATCTAACAGATGGACAAAAGTCAAGAAAATGAATGAGTGCGCAGTTCGTATGAATCTGTTACACGCAAGAAACACTCGTTAGTTTGCGGCTCTATTTGTAGAGCGGACCTGAGCGGCAAACATCTGAAAAGCACGTTTTTCCTCTGATTTCTTGGGACATTTTGTACAACACTTAACTGCAAGACGAAGATAGCTTGGGAATTTCTTTATTAATTTGTATTTTTGTGGATAAAGGATACACTAACGTGCGATCACACAGATGACAAAAGTGGAAACTGAGAAACTGATTATAAAGACATTAAACTGACGTCGGAAGTCAAAACAATACGGCGGCCATCGTGAATTCTGATGTTCTAAGAAGATATTATGGGATGCCCAGAAGGCAAACGAGCACATGATGTGGGTTTAAATTTCTGAAAGGGAACCTGCACTCCTGCAAAAAGATAATCAACCGTAGGAAATAATGTTTAAAATCAAATTTGTTTGAAAGTTTTTCGAGGAAAGCGTTTGTATTGGATAAAAATGAAGTTTACAATCGCTTATTTCAGTTTCAAATTCGCCATCTTGAATAATTAAATAATTTCTCACGAATTATCGGAAACGTCTCTTTGGTAGAATCAACGAATTCAAGCGAAGAAACAATTACAAATTCTTATGGATATCTAATAGAAAAATCCTGTTAAAGGGCAAGCACTAAAAGTAACTGCCACCGCGGTTCGCAGTCCCGAAGTCGTTGAATGAAAGCTGTTAAAGGGCAAACACTAAAATGAACTGCCACCGCGGTCCGCAGTCCCGTAGTCGATGAATGAAAACTGTTAAAGGGCAACCAGTAAAACGCACTGCCACCACAAAATGAAAGCTAACGATCGCGCTTAGGCTTAATCAGTAAACGATTGCTTTCTTCTTCACACGATCTCGTGAAAAGTGTAGTTAACCGAACTGCAAAATGAAAGCTAACATTTTACGAGAATGCTTAGGCCTAATCACTGAAGCGAGCCCTTAGGATTAATCAGTAAACGAGTGCTTTCTTCTTCACACGATCTCGTGAAAAGTGTAGTTAACCGAACCGCACAATGAAAGCTAACATTTTACGAGAATGCTTAGGCCTAATCACTGAAGCGAGCATTTAGGCTTAATCAGTAAACGAGTGCTTTTTCTCCACACGATCTCATGAAAAGCAGCATTGTTAAACACCACTGCGGGACTGCGGTGGCAGTTTTTAGTGGACGCGGAAGCAGCATTGTTAAACACAACTTCGGGACCGCGGTGGCAGCTTTTTTAAGTAGGACATTTGGTGGGCTGGGTATTCTGCAATCTAGCCAATATGCTTAAGCATAAACTAAATAAAGTGTGCTGTTAAGCGGGTAAGCATGGAGCGCAAAACCGAACAAGTGATCGGAAGAACAAGAATTAGTTGAATTTAAATAATTTCACAAATCAAAGAACGTAAGCTACTCAGTTGTCGGCACCGCTTAAAAACCCTGTTTTTCTAAGTTTTGAAGAGCTATCAAAGCTTGCGATGATGTCGAGAACCTGATTATTCCATGCAAAAACGCAGCTGTAAATTAAAATGGCATTGCTAAATTTTGGACATCACTTCGCGCATCTATAATTTTGATTGACACCGACTTGAGATCAACTTCTCACACTTAAGATTTTGATTGACACCGTCTGATTTCCGGCGGAGCAACAGAGCTAGAAACTGTTAACCAATCACAGTCAATCAGTTCTCAGCTTGTTAATCTCTGATGCCCGGTCTTGCGAATTTCAGCATTGCAAGTACATGTCGCCAAAGACAATAGCATTGTTGGCAATGTTCCGCATTTGATTTTAAAACGGTAAAGAACTGAATTTTTTGATGAAAGGGTGGAAAATTTAGTTTTTGAGGGGAGAGGAAGGACGATTTAAGCAATTACTCAAAAAAATTCCTGTGCATAAGAAAATTCGAGCATAGCGAATCCCAATAGAAAACGGAGGGGAGCAAGTCTGTAGAAAAAATTGCCTAAGCTCCGCTCCCCCAGAAATAAAAACGTCCGTCCATTATTGCCCTATAACTCTGGACGCAGGCTCGCCAAATAAATTTAACCCGTGTTTACAGTACCATCACCTATTCGCTTGCCGGAACAAACAGCGAACAGAGAACTTCTGCTACCAGGGTAGTGTAATATTCCTCTTTTCGTTGCCCGGAGTACAGAGCAAACTGAGGACCTCTGCTAGCACGGTACTACCCCACACGCATGCATTACCTCCACTAAGGTGCAAGTTAGATCATTTCAGGCTTCTTGTCCTCCAGTGATTCTGATTCTACCCTTTTCAAACCGCGAGTTTCCACGAAGGCTTTTACTGCATCTTTAATCCGGCGATCTTGAGCTTCATCATAACTGTTAATATTCAGTTTTTTCTTGAAAAAAGTCCTCTTCTTTCGGTCAGCAGATGAAGGCACTATTTGTTGAAAAAATTAAATGTTAGATACAACACATTGCATCATTTCAGAATCACACTGGTTATGTTTTCTTACATAAGAACAAGTCAACGTTTTTGTTGATAGTTTTAAGAAACTTTTGTCGACTGACATCCAACTCTCGGCCACATCTTGGCATGGTCATATGTTTTACGGTTTGAAAATGTTAGCTGGGGCAAAATGGATAGCCTTAATCAGTTTTTTTCTCTTATTTTCAGCTGTAATTCAAAGGAACTTGAAAGCGGTGTTCCGTTAGCAATGTTTCATGGAAAATGTTTCGCAATTTTGCTGCTCCTTTGCGACATAAGTGACGCAAACCATTGCCCAGTACCATGCAACCATCAAATCAATTGGGAATCCGCGCGCAAGTATTCGGTACAAGTATGTGATGGGCGGATGTGGAATGTAAGGATAGAGTCGATTTTCGCATTTATGTCGGCAATTTTAGCAATCCCAAAGGTGTCTTCAAGTTTTTAGGCCGGGCCTCAACGGAAGTCAGCAGTCAGCGATTAAAAGGATGTCACCTCTAAAGAATTCAGTTTGACTGCAGTATTCTAAAACTTGATGAAACCATAATTTTATTAGCCACAAGATATCCAACAGGCAAGTAGCCACCAGAAAACCATTTGTTTCCAGTCCTTTATCATTGAAGCCAACCATTCAAACCCAGTAAAATGAAGGATTACGTTTTTGCAAAACGTTGTCGTTGGCCGTGAAGCACTTATATTTGAACAGACTTAACTTATTAGAGTGTAATGTAAAGTGCTAATTTTCTACCCCATATGAACCACTCTTTCCATTAGTAGGGCTAACGCTCACATGGTTCATATGGTGTAGAAAATTAGCACTTCACATTACGCTCTCTAATCAGTTAAGTCTGTTCAAATATAAGTGCTTCACGGCCAACGTTTGCAAAAACGTAATCCTTTCTTGTACTTGTACATGTTCATTGCCGTGACTTAACATCTTCAGTTCCCACGGCCTGCTCTCGTCTGACCTTGTAGCTCAGTCGGTAGAGCAGCGGTGATCTAACCCGAAGGTCGTGGGTTCAATTCCCACCATGGTCAGAGTTTTTTTCTGTCCTTATGTGAGCCATTTCCATTACTGGGGCTAACGCTCACATGTTTCATATGGGGTAGAAAATTAGCACTTCACATTACACTCTAACTGAGTTAAGTCCATTCAAACCCAGTACTTGCTGTGACATAGTGGTCATTTTAATAATGGCTCTACTACTCAAGCCGTTTTGTACCCTTTGATTCGTATTCGTACCCTTTCTTGGAGTTGGCATCTCTTGTAATGTAAATGGCCAACTCTAAATCACACCGTTGCTGAGTTGCTCTAGAACAAACAAGTAATTATTACTGCAAAGTAACAAATCTCATTCTAATCATTCTGACTTACGCGGATCAACAGGTATGAAGTATAAGTCGTATCCCTGTTTTGCCACAGAATAGTCCGTTTTGAGGTTTAAGTTAACGTAGTTTCCTGACACCTCATAGGTTTCACCAGTTTTCACCCCACAACATCTCTTGAATTGTTCGTGACTACCGGAAATATCCAATCTGTCAAAACTAAAAAAGAGAAGGCGCTATGGATGAAATATATTTTCATTAATTGGCCTATTTATTGTTTGTCGCTGGGAATCTTAACTTGGACGTTTACATGTTTCAGGTTTCATTCGGGACAAAAACGCCGCCGTTGTTTCAGAATAGTTAGCATGCAATAGTAATCACGCAATAGAAGCATTTAAATGAGATGACTTGACTAACATAGACATAAATCACAGTTTCTCTGTTAGCCGATGACCACTATGAAGACAGACTGCGAGCAGGAGTAGGCGATCCTCGAGATCGCTTTATACAGTCTCAGAAGAACAATGGAAAACTGGAAACTATAACAGTCTCGTCTAACAAGAAAGAAAGGGAAGGGAATTGCTTAAAACAAAACAAAACAACCAAAAAAGACAGGAATACCGTATTTACTCGAATAAGCGCCGCCGCGCTTATTAAATTTTTGGCGCTTCAAGTGCGGCGATTATTTAAAAATTTGACGCCACACAGAAATATTTCCTTTTATTTTAACGGGTCATTTTCTGTCTGTTCGGAGACAGAAACTCATTAAGGGGAGCCTCTATCTCCCATACTTGGCCAAGGAGTCAAGTCTTTCCCCAGTGGATTTATTTATAAAAAAGCCTCCCTTGGGAAATTGAGCACGCCCATTGTTGTCAAAGCCAATCAAAACAAAGCTATCTCAGCGTCAAGGGAAATATGATACTTTTCGCGGGAAAACCTGTTCCCCTAAAACTACATTTACTCGGGAAAGGGTTACTCAAGGAGTTAGTGGAGATAGAGGCTCTTCTTGATAAGCTAGCTCTTGACGAAGATTAACTTAAACGTCTTTTGATTGTTACCATTTGACTCTTATCGTCAAGCAATCACTTTGAACTGAAGATCATAGGTTTTGACGCAAATAAATTGCCCATGCTGTGTTAGTTATTTTTCAGTGCTTGTTTAGTTTGACGAAATTCCTCGAATAAGTGCCGCACTGGGACCGCGGCGCTTATTTGCTTATTTGCCCCAAATTCGGCGGTTATTCGAGGGCGGCGCTTATTCGAGTAAATAAGGTAGTCTTCTTTTGACCATCCGTCAAAGCCCAGCAATGATTTCGAAAAAGTGTTTGAAGCAAAATAAACCCTCTTTGCATCATTTTTGAAAAGGTGAGGCGCCCACTACCTTATGAAGAGGTAGTTTCTAGCAATCGCCAAAGGGCCTCAAATGTTACCAAGGGAAAAAAAAATGGTACAAATTATGGCACAACTCCTTTTGATCTTATGGTGCAGATTGGCTGAAAAAGATCAAGAATATCTGAAGGGTACATATTAAGGAATGCTTTGTGTTGTTATGAATTTCCTTACATGCATGATGATTGAGACTCCAGGTCAAAAAAGTGAAAGTAGACAACCATGTTCTTGCCCGATGGAATTGGAACGCTGTAATGACAATTTTCAATGTTGTGTGGGTACATATTTGGCCATTCAGGACTTTTCAAGTTGTCTCCTACCACTTCACCACAGTCTGTTAATTAAAGCAAAATAATTAGGTCATTTAACTAGGCTTCATAACTCGCCACATTAAACGATCTGGTCTTTAGTATTTACCAAATACATATCCAATACAAAACGAGTGCAATATTGTATTGTTGTACTTACTAGGTGGGAAGCACGCTCTCTTTTCAAGTGCCCTGAAGGGAATTCTCATGGATGAAGTGACCAGGGGTTGCAAAAATACCTTATTCGATAGGGTAGGGCCTTTCAACACCATTTTGGCCCAAGGGGGCGGGAATTTGAACGATCCAATCTTCAAAAGTTCAAATACCCGTGGTTTGCCCGTGGGTGGAAGGGAGGGGGGAGGGGATATGGAAGTTTCGAGTTGATCGGTCCATTACGTTGTCAGATTTGAGACGTTTCGCAATTGAATCAAACTGATTACGAAGTTCAGACAAAATATCGAGAATTACTCGACAGCACGTCTTCTGTACACGTTCGACGCACTTAGCTAAATTAATAAAACTGTTAAATATTTGGTCTTGAGAATAATAAAAAACATAAAAAAAAATAAAACTTCATACAAAATACTCCAATAGGTTAGTTACCATTTTGTATCAAGTTCATACAGAACAAATGGGTTAGTTGTTATTCTGTAAATTGAAACAGAATACTTATTTGAGGGCACCAATTCATTACTTAAAGGAGGCAGCGTGGCCGAACGGTTGGGGCGCTGGATGCACGTCGTCATATTATGTTTAATTGGCCCTGAAAAGCTCCTTAAGGGGCAAACAACTTCTTCTTCTTCTTCTTCTTCTTCTTCTTCTTCTTCTTCTTCTTCTTCTTCTTCTCATCATTATTATTACTAGCTCATAAGCCCCAGTTTTTTTTTACCTGCCATCTTGTTAATCCCTCCCGGAGCTTTCACACACTTGCAATTTGTACGGTGGGTTTGCTGATTAATGTGACTAAAATTGCACGTTTGCATATATTAGTTTACTCCCTCATGAACGAATGAGTAATGAATTTTTTAAGGTAGTTTATTCTTATTGATAGTTTGTTATCGGTGTTGGAAATAGACAGCATCCGTGTCGTACTGCTTTGTTTATTCCAATCTTTAAGCACTATTAGTTTTCCATTTAGGAAAATATGGGCAACGTCAGTTTACGAAAACTGAGCACCCTAAAAACCTAGGAAAATTTGTACATTAAGCATACTTACTGGGACTGTCGCTAGCAGCGTTTGGAAGATTGACAAGGAAAGCACATAAGGCCTGCGAAAGAATGGAAGCCATACAAAATCAAACATCGGTTAAGAAAAGAAGACAAAGTGAGAACTTGAAGAAGAGAGAAAGAGAGAATGAAAGAAAGTAAGAAAGAAACAAACAAAGAAAGCAGACACAAACGAACAAAGGAACAAGGAAAGGAGAGTAGAAAACGAATAAGCAATTAAGATGTAAAAAATAGGTAATTGAGTAAGTAAAAATTAAATAAGTGAAAGCTGATAACGTGCTATGAAGTAAAGATTGTGTTTATCAAGCGTTTGGGATTAAACCCATTTGTTGTCTGATGGACCTATGTCTAAGTTCAACCGAAATAACTCGGCAATGGTTCCTGGACAATTTGGTGGGCTAGGGGCATGATAATAATTCTAAGTGACCAGTTCAGTTAGTTCAGTCAAAGGAAATTGGACTGAACTAAAAGCCAGAATTGCTTGACTTACCAAAAGTAGGGAAATCTTCAGAGGCATTGCAAATTGCAAGAGGTTTGTAAACAACTGGTCCTGTGGAAGAATAAATCCCCTATTAAATCTTTTCATACAGTGCAGTGTATATTTAATGGCATTGAGAGAGGCAAATGTCTCAGTCTGAATATATGCGGCAATGACAACCTTTAGAGAATGCACGAACAAGACTGCTCACTGGTTCGGTGTTATTCCGATAAACTTATTGCCCAAACATGATAGTCTCTAGTATAGTATCGAGACAATTGCAAGTTTAAACTTCATCGGAATTACCCAGGAGGGACCCAGGTGATAAGGATACTCGAATGGGGAAAAATTCTCCTGAACCAAAGCTAAACCCCTAAAAATTTCATGATCCATTATTGAATTTTATAAAGACAAGCGGAATATGTGTTTGTTTACTCATCCGACTATCGGAAATAACTTTCTCAGAATATAAGGGTGTGTTCCTTTGTCAATCCGAAAACGGATCTAGTAACACGAATTTTTCCGATTTTCGAGTTACAAAAAAAACACATCAAGTAAAGTTGTCACTGCTAAAAACTATTTGAGCAAAACATGACAATTTACTGACACTTTTTGACCACACTGTTCTAGTACTCTAACATGTCGTTACTAGAAAGACACTTAATGATCTTCAAAAGCTTTTTGAAATGAGTGGAGACAATAGTATTAGCCAGGTCATATCTATCGAACATGAAAATGTCTCTTGATTTCAGCGGATGATATTAAGTGTTCTCTTACTCCAGGTCTGGGCTACAAGATTCTGGGAGAACAGAATTTCATTGAGCTGTCACAACGCGCGCATTAAACTGAGGAAAGCATTTCAGATCATGGTTTAAAAGGTTTTCTACGGAGTGTGATATCTTTAGTCTCGGTCGTTGAAATTCACAGCACAAATCAACGGAATCGTCATCTTCTGTCCACAATTTTCTCGCTCTTTTAAGGGAAATATCCAGAGATATTTAGACTAAATAGAGCTGACGACTGCTGGGAACAGTTGTATGTGTAAGATCTATCTATCTTTCACTTTTAAAAAGAGCACTCACTGAACGGTACAAGCCAGGACTAAATAAAACCTTTTTCACTGTGTTATCCCAAGAACGCGGAATTAGTGGGCTAATACTCGCTAGCCTTCTTCCAAAGCGAGGATGAGTTACCTGGGCTTTCTAATTAAATTTAGGAGACGCAATGCTAAGGTGGGTTGAACCAATTCCCTTAATGAACAGCATATAAACACTTATACTACACCTGCCTTAGATGAAAAAAAAAGAACACGTGAATCTACAATGCATGAGTTGAAGGTAACACACTGGAGTAAATGAAAACTGACGGCATAATCATGAACGGCAAAGGGCCCATTAAGTGTTTTAGATTAAGTAACTGTAGCGTTACGTAATATAAGCTTTATCTTTCACTTTCAATAGGAGCACTGAACTGTACAAGGGGGGGGGGGGGGGGAAGGACACGCATATGAAACAGACAGGGATGCTCGTCGTCTCGCTTTAGGGGTGTAAATTTTGGATTTTGGTCTCGCTTAGGGTGTTCCGGGCAAAGCGTCAATATTTTAAGCTGCCAAGGTCTCGTTTAGGGTTCCGCGAAGAACCACAGTTTTACCCGAAGAGAAACAGAAGTCAAATTTTCTTTTTAACTTGTTTTTAGGGGGTCAAAATTTGCTTAAACCACGCCCAGATTGGTCTCCTTTAGGGGTCACAAAAAGCTTGAGCCACACCCAGATTGTCTCCTATAGGGGTTTAATTCAAAATTTCCGACGAACATCCCCGTCTGTTCCATTTGGGAGTTCCCCCCCCCCCCCCTCCGGGCGTGATCCCAAGAATGCTGGATTGCTTGGCTAATACTCTCATGTTTTGTTCCAAAGATCTATTAAAGCTGACCCAGCTAGATGATGTGTACTAGTAATCATAGGAACAGCTGCATGTGTAAGATCTAAACGCCCAGTCATTGGCGTCATGATTATAGTCGTCGTTTTCTTTTGTTGTGCGTGCAGGATCAAAATCAAATCAAATCAAAAATTACATACACCTAAACTTCCATCAAAGCGGCAAGTCACTCAGGCCAGCTGATACAAGACTGCAAATGGAACTTTTGACACGTAATCGTCATCAACAGTGATTGCGAGGCAATTTTATTTTATGAAGACAAACGAGGATTTAGCTGAGCTTACTATTTAAATTTAGTAGAGGCAATGCTAAAACGGGGTAAACCAATTTCCTTAACAGCATTTAACAGCATATAAACCATTACACTCCACTGCCTTAGATGAAAAAAAGAACAAGTGAATCTACTTATCAACTTACCAAATAACGCAAAGTCTGAAGCTAATACTCACTCCGTCCGTCTCAGAGTAACACTGGAGTGAACGAAAACTGACGGCCTATTTAAAGCAAAAGTTAATGCATAATCATTAAAGGCTATCCAATTAAGTAATGTAGCGTAAAGTAATGTAAGCTAATATTTCACTGTCAAAACAGCTGTCACAGGGAGCACTGAACTGTGCAAGCATAACCTATTTAATTTCACTGTGTGATCCCAAGAACGTGGTGTGGAACATTCTTTCTTCGAAGCTTATTTGCATTAAAGAAGCTTTGGTTCTTTAAACGGGCGGGCACAAATCACGAACAATCAATGTCAAGCACTCTGGGCGATGCTTTCAATTGTCTCTCGACAGACATAGTCTCTTAGTAGGAAAAAAAATCTTCGAGTGTCTTCGAGGGAAACGCATACTACTGTATTCATTCCAGTGAGTGGCCAAAATACAAAAATCGTAGTACCAGCTATGTTTCACCATCTTGGATAACTATATAAAGTTATCAGTGTTTATCCTCAATTCATAATTTGCTGTCTGATGATGACGATGACGATTATGATAATAATGATGATGCCCCTCCGTTGCCTTGAAAGCCCATATACTAAACAAAGACAACAACTGAGTCTTGTTAACAATTATCAGTGTTTCATAAGATGAGCTATCAAGTAAAATCAAGCAATCAGATCTAAAATTTACTAAAAAGGCCGAAAAAGGCGTTACCCGAGTTGGATGATAGAACCCTTGATTTCTTTCAGTATCATGCAAAACGTCGTAGTTTGTTCTGCAAAATCGAGCGAATCGATCCGCATCATTGGTTAGAAACATAGAGATAAGGGGTACAGAATAATGCGATGAAAGAAAAGTACAGCGGAGGACTAATTTGGAACAAAGCATGCTGGTAGCATACAGGCCAAAAAGTGATTACTTCATTTTGGTTTATTAGTTATCATGAGATTGTTTGTATTGTAGAGCAAGGCATTACACATTTAAGGGCCGTGAATTGATACCGCTACGGTTGACTAATTAAAGACTTGTTAATAACCACAGATAGGGTCAGACTTTCTTGAGTAACTCACAACACAAATAATTGTTTTAAAGACTTTCTTTTAACCGAATCTGATCTGTGAAACAATGCCTATCACCACACATCCCATTGTAAACCATTAACCCAACAGCGCTATTGTTTTCTCTGAGAAGTGGCTCCTGAAAGTCTGACCGCAACCAACAAAAACAGAGTCCTTACCACCAGTGATAGATTGAGCACCTACAATTAGAGAGACCTTGTCCGTGATTTGCTATTGTGTTCGGGACAATGCCAGTACAAACAGCAAGGTGTCTTACTTTATTTACGTGGGCAGCACGTATTAATAAAGTTTTGTTATTAAGACAGATAAAACATTATAGTCATTTTCTTCTGAAAGTCTTTGGAGTAGGATATTGTGAATTTTAATTTTAAAACTGCTTTTGGATAGATGGCGAATTTCACGAGGTAAACTATTCCAAATTTTCACACCATTTCTTGAAAAGGATTTAATTTGTTTGTCAAGTGTTGAGGGTTTAACGAAATAGTCACCTCTTGAAGGTGAAGTTGTCCTATATGAATGAATGCTTGCTTTAGAAATAAATAAATTAGCAATATTAGGAGTCGATAAGTTGTCAGATATTTCATGTATCAGCACTATTAGATATATCATTTATATAAATAAAAAAAAGCAGAGGTCCCAGTACCGACCCCTGAGGGACTCCTGACAAAGTTGTATCCTTGTTAGAAGTATTGTTAGCACCAATTTGTGTTGCTTGCTGACGACCCAGTAAATATGAAGAAAACCAGTCATTTATTATTCCTTGCACTCCATAATGATGCAATTTACTTAGTAATATTCGGTGATCTACCGTGTCAAAGGCCGTTCGTAGGTCTATGAAAATCCCGCATGAGTACATTTGTCCACCCATGTTAGTTTCAATTTGATTATGTCCCAAAGAGCATGTTCAGTGGATCTTTTTTCACGAAAACCATATTGTGAATCATGAAGGATATTGTGTTGCTCAAGAAAAGATTTAAGACGGTAATACATCATATTTTCAAAGATGCGGTTTAAAACAGGAAGCCATGCATGCAATGATATAGGTCTTTAGTATAAATACACAGGTGATTATACAAAATCGCGCGCTCTCATTGGCTCGCTATCTCGGATTATCAGCCGATAATCACCTCGACGGACAAAATGGCTGCCAGTAGTCGTTTTGCCACTGTAAGTGAAGATGATTTCGCGTTGAAATGTTTTTTTTTTCTCTTTTTTTGAAATAATCACCTGTGTATTTATACTAAAGCAATTATTCGCCTCAGGCTCAGTGATTATCGGTGAATATTCACCTTGACTTCGTCTCGGTGAATAATCACCGATAATCACTTCGCCTTCGGCGAATAATTGTTAAATAATTAGATGGATCTGATTCGTCATCACTTTTCTATCTTGGGACTACTTTAGCAAGCTTAAGTTTGGGGAGGATATACGCCGTTTTCGACTGATTTGTTTATGAGCAAGGATAAAGGGTGGCTAATAATATGTTTAGCCGACCTTAGAATGCAAGTGGGAAAAGAATATAGTTCGTATACTTTATTTATTGCAGTGGTCATTATCTCAAGTTCTATATCGGGGGAGAGGCAGGGTTGAAAAAGAATGAACTAGCAAAATTCAACTTTGGTAAATATTCTGTGAAATGCTTAGCTGGATTTGGCATCCTAGAAGCCAAATTGTATCCTATGGATGAATAATACTTATTCATTATGTCAGGAAAGTCAGAAGGACTGTGTGATACTTTATTGGTCTTAGGACATTTGAGGGCGGCTATATCCTTACGGGGTTTGTTTTCTCTACCTAAAAGACTGTTGATGCCTTCCCATATTTTCTTAGTATTACTGAAATTTTCCTGAATATACTTGAGGAAATACCTTTTCTTGCTAATTCACGTAAGCATCGAGATTTTATTGCGGTAGAATGGGAATGGGGGAATGAAAGAAAAATATAGGGTCATCTGGAGTGGACTTACTTGAATAACTCAAATAATTCATTTTCCTTGCTTTTTCACCTGCCTTGGTACAAAAATACCTCTTTTCGGTAAAGGAGCAAGGCGCCCGGAGGACGTGTTGCGTAAGTGACGGGGCGCGACTGAAGCTGTCGATTATAGGCTGAGGAAGATCATACAGTGAATAGTGATTTATCCAGTGGATAAGTTGTTGTAGTTCTCTTGAATTGTCGATAATTTTGGTTTCTGGTTTTCGAATTCCGGATTCCGGTGCCCTATCTGCGCAGATATTTAATGAAAACTAACTCAAGAAAACAGTCGACAACGCCATATTTCAAGCACTATCAAACACTTAATTAATTTTCCCCAATAAGTCAACGGCCAAAGGAGCAATCAAAGCGGCGAGAGTGGGTAGGGACTGTGCAATAATTATCAGGAAGGGGGGGTCCTAAAATGAGCTTCACCAAAGGAAAAATTAGATAGGTCCCCCCCTCCAGCAGCGTCAAGATTAGCTGTGACCCCCCCCCCCCTCACGTTCTCTCAAAATTATGATGAGCCCCCCCCCCCCTCTCTAACCCGTACCTTAAGATATTGAAAAACTTGAGAACAGATACCAATATCTTTTATCCGACAACCCTGCTTGTGCAGGAAGGTTTCTCCGAGAGGATTACAAGCCAGCTCCCCATGATGACAGCAACATCAGACGTTGCAAACAAGAGGCAAATGATATCCAGGACAAGCTTAATGCTGTCGTAACCAAGTTAGAAAAACACTGAAGACTGGCCTCAGCTGTTTACACAATTTTAATGCTGAACAACGTCATTCAATAAAGTCTCAAGTCGGTTTAAACGTTCTGCATCTTGTAGAAGACCTGGATAGGGTGATGGCTAAATATAAAGCGACATTTCCTATTGGTGCCAAATCTAAAGCATCCAAATCAAGAAAAAAGAAGGAACAGAAGAAAAAAAGGGAGAAGAAGAGGATTGCTGCCTCAGAAAGCCGTAGGACCCGAACCTGTATAATTTTTCGGTCTTTGGGAGGTGAACCCATTGATGACAACTATGAAACAGAAGTATGTGGCATTCCTCAGCTAGAAACTGTAGACCTAGAAACCCTCTCGCTGTTTAAATCAAGAACAGACCTGGCATGTCTGCGGGACCTCTTAAATGCCAAATGTTTTATTGGCAAAGCTCACAACGTGGTTTGTGACTTCTGTGCATGAGCGATTGTTTCAATCTATCATATGTTGACATTCTAAATAAGTTAAAGCATGTGTTTATGTTGATGCAATATTTAGACATTATGGATAGTCAAAGGCGTGGCATCTGTCTATTTGGAAAATGTTTATTTATTCATTATCTAATTTGTGAAATTTAATTAAGACCCCCCCTCAACTTACTTGAGAAATCTAATGTAGAGTCCCCCCCTCCTTTCCATTATTTTAACTTAAGGCCCCCCCCCCTCTGGTTTTAGGGCCCCCCCCTCCTGATAATTATTGCACAGTCCCTTAGAATAACAAGTCTTCGATTAGCCGGTCAACCATATGGGCATATATTATCAAAGTTATGGCCTTTGGATATGTGGTGCCCTGCTCTACAATACAGATAGTCTAGGATAAAATAGACCAAAATGAGGTAATCACTTTTTGGCGTATGCTACCAGATTGGTTTGTTCCAAAGGAGTCCTATACTGTACTTTTCTTTCATCGCGTCATTCTGTACCTCTTATCTCTGTGTTCCTAACCTCTGAAGCGGATCGATCCGCTGGATGTCGCAGGAACCGCACCTCTTGTTGGCGGCTACTGTTATGACAAGGTCTTGCGTGATACTGAAAGGAACCAAGGGCTCTATCAGCCAACTTGTGAAATGGAAAATGCGAATGATGAAAATATGTTTGTCACTAAAAGTACACGGTTGTCACTCATAGAAATGTCGGAATAGATAGGAAAGGAACTTTATTTAAGTGTTTATTCTTTGTAGCGCTGGAGCACTAATTGGGGACACTGTAAACTGAAATTAACGTGATTTGTGCGCGTCTGTTTATAGAACCAGAGCCTCTTTAATTAGTGCAAATAAGCTTTGAAGAATGTTTCACGTCCTTGGAATCACACAGTGAAAACGATTAGATTTAGTCCTGGCTTGTACAGGTCAATGCTTCTTTTGAAAGAGAACGATAACCTCGGAATTTAATTGGTGTTATTGGAATTACTTGTAAGCACGCAAGTCGGCTTGTTTGCATGCATTCTCCTCAAACTCATCAGGGAATAATCTGCCTTCGTTTTGTCTAGCCAGTTTACTTCCTTGTGTAACAATGCCGGTTGGAGACGATACTCTTTTAACCACGCGGTATAAATTTTTTGGCCGTTTTGCTTGAGAGAAACAATTAAATGATGGTAAGGACTCTGTATATATGCAATCAACTTTGTCGGTTGAGGTCGGACTTTCATGTCATGGTATATTATTATCAATATACGCGGCCAAATAGAAAATCGGCCTCTTCAAAACACACGCTCAGCGGGCCGCAAAAGACTGACTGCGGGCTGCTAATGCATTATCAACCCTACAGCTGATTGGTTGTTGCTTCAACTTTGTTATATACCTATTATTTACAGACGATTTTATGCATTTTTTCGGTAATTTTAAATAAGTTCATTGGACTGAGTTGATTCTTCAATAGCTTGTTCAATCAACACTTACATGATGATTTGAAGTGACTTTGAATTCGTTATTCACTTAGGTTGTATTATTAAAACTCGCATTCTTGATATCATTTGGCCTTGTTTATTGATAATAATGATAATGACATGACTTTTTTCGGGAATATTGTTTATTTGCGCCCTTGTAGTGTCATTTTGCGGCGAAGCGCTCGGGCCGCAAATAACACTACGCGGGCGCAAATAGACAATATTCCCTCAAAAAGTCATGTTATTCCCCTATTCAAGCCATTCCTCACAGAAAACAATAGCGATATTGTGTTAATGTTTTCTCTAACACATAGGCATTGTTTCACAGATATTCTGTTAAAACAAATTCTTTAAGAAAGACTATTTGTGTTCAGTGTTTTTTATTCAACCAAGTCTGACCCTATATTTTCATTTGATTCCCCCATTCCCACTTACAAGTTCCTTAGAATAACAAGTCTTCGATTAGCCAGTTATGGCCTTTGGATATGTGGTGCCCTGCTCTACAATACAGATAGTCTAGGATAAAATAGACCAAAATGAGGTAATCACTTTTTGGCGTATGCTACCAGATTGGTTTGTTCCAAATGAGTCCTATACTGTACTTTTCTTTCATCGCGTCATTCTGTACCTCTTATCTCTGTGTTCCTAACCACTGAAGCGGATCGATCCGCTGGATGTCGCAGGAACCGCACCTCTTGTTGGCTACTGTTATGACAAGGTCTTGCGTGATACTGAAAGGAATCAAGGGCTCTATCGGTCAGCTTGTGAAATGGAAAATGCGAATGATGAAAATATGTTTGTCACTAAAAGTACACGGTTTTCACTCATAGAAATGTCTGAATAGATAGGAAAGGAACTTTATTTAAGTGTCTAGTCGTTCTAGCGCTGGAGCACTAATTGGGGACATGCACTGTGAACTGAAATTAAAAATTAACGCAAATCAAGTCAAATGTTGGTTTTTGAGGAGAGGGGAAATCGGAGTACCCGGAGAAAACCTCTCGTTGCAGAGTAGAGAACCAACAAACTCAACCCACAGAGGATGCCGAGTTTGGGAATCTAACTCGGGCCGCACTGGTGGGAGACGAGTGCTCTCACCACTGCGCCATCCCGGCACCCCTAGGAAAAATGTGAAATTCTCTATCTTTCACAATAGTTGTTTATCGTTCACTGAGTATTTGCTGTAAAGCCGGGTAGTGCTTTTTTCGGCTTTTTGAGTCAATGTTAGATCTGATTGCTTGATTTGTCCTGATGGCAAATCTTATGAAACGCTGATAATTGTCAACAAGACTCAGTTGTTAATTCTTTGTTTATTATTAGGGCTTACATGGCAAGGGGGACGTTATCATTATTATCCTATTAATTATCATCATCAGCCGGCAAATTATGAGTTATGAAGAAAACACCAATAGCTTTATATACTGTTATCCAAGATGGTGTAAACATAGCTTCCACTACTATGATTCAATTTTTAATTGGCCACTCATGAATACAGGAGTATACGTTTCTCTCGAACAAACTTTAGGGAGCATTTTTTTTTCTACTAAAAGATGATGCCTGCCGATTGAAAATTGAAAGCATTGCTCAGAGCGCTTGACATTCATTGTTCGTGATTTGTGCGCGTCTGTTTATAGAACAAGAGCCTCTTTAATTAGTGCAAATAAGCTTTGAAGAATGTTTCACGTCCTTGGAATCACACAGTGAAAACGATTAGATTTAGTCCTGGCTTGTACAGGTCAATGCTTCTTTTGAAAGAGAACGATAACCTCAGAATTTAATTGGTGTTATTGGAATTACTTGTAAGCACGCAAATCGGCTTGTTTGCATGCATTCTCCTCTAACTCATCAGGGAATAATCTGCCTTCGTTTTGTCTAGCCAGTTTACTTCCTTGTGTAACAATGCCGGTTGGAGACGATACTCTTTTAACCACGCGGTATAAATTTTTTGGCCGTTTTGCTTGAGAGAAACAATGAAATGATGGTAAGGACTCTGTATATATGCAATCAACTTTGTCGGTTGCGGTCGGACTTTCATGTCATGGTATATTATTATGAATATACGCGGCCAAATAGAAAATCGGCATCTTCAAAACACACGCTCAGCGGGCCGCAAAAGACTGACAGCGGGCTGCTAATGCATTATCAGCCCTACAGCTGATTGGTTGTTGCTTCAACTTTGTTATATGCCTATTATTTACAGACGATTTTACGCATTTTTTCGGTAATTTTAAATAAGTTCACTGGACTGAGTTGATTCTTCAATAGCTTGTTCAATCAACACTTACATGATGATTTGGAGTGACTTTGAATTCGTTATTTACTTAGGTTGTATTATTAAAACTCGCATTCTTGATATCATGTGGTCTTGTTTATTGATAATAAATGATGATAATGACATGACTTTTTTCGGGAATATTGTTTATTTGCGCCCTTGTAGTGTCATTTTGCGGCGAAGCGCTCGGGCCGCAAATGACACTACGCGGGCGCAAATAGACAATATTCCCTCAAAAAGTCATGTTATTCCCCTATTCAAGCCATTCCTCACAGAAAACAATAGCGATATTGCGTTAATGTTTTCTCTAACACATAGGCATTGTTTCACAGATATTCTGTTAAAACAAATTCTTTAAGAAAGACTATTTGTGTTCAGTGTTTTTTATTCAACCAAGTCTGACCCTATATTTTCATTTGATTCCCCCATTCCCACTTACAAGTTCCTTAGCATAACAAGTCTTCGATTAGCCGGTCAACCATATGGGCATATATTATTAAAGTTATGGCCTTTGGATATGTGGTGCCCTGCTCTACAATACAGATAGTCTAGGATAAAATAGACCAAAATGAGGTAATCACTTTTTGGCGTATGCTACCAGATTGGTTTGTTCCAAATGAGTCATATACTGTACTTTTCTTTCATCACGTCATTCTGTACCTCTTATCTCTGTGTTCCTAACCACTGAAGCGGATCGATCTGCTGGATGTCGAAGGAACCGCACCTCTTGTTGGCTACTGTTATGACAAGGTCTTGCGTGATACTGAAAGGAATCAAGGGCTCTATCGGTCAGCTTGTGAAATGGAAAATGCGAATGATGAAAACATGTTTGTCACTAAAAGTACACGGTTTTCACTCATAGAAATGTCTGAATAGATAGGAAAGGAACTTTATTTAAGTGTCTAGTCGTTCTAGCGCTGGAGCACTAATTGGGGACATGCACTGTAAACTGAAATTAAAAATTAACGCAAATCAAGTCAAATGTTGGTTTTTGAGGAGAGGGGAAATCGGAGTACCCGGAGAAAACCTCTCGGTGCAGAGTGGAGAACCAACAAACTCAACCCACAGAGGATGCCGAGTTTGGGAATCTAACTCGGGCCGCACTGGTGGGAGACGAGTGCTCTCACCACTGCGCCATCCCGGCACCCCTAGGAAAAATGTGAAATTCTCTATCTTTCACAATAGTTGTTTATCGTTCACTGAGTATTTGCTGTAAAGCCAGGTAGTGCTTTTTTCGGCTTTTTGAGTCAATGTTAGATCTGATTGCTTGATTTGTCCTGATGGCAAATCTTATGAAACGCTGATAATTGTCAACAAGACTCAGTTGTTAATTCTTTGTTTATTATTAGGGCTTACATGGCAAGGGGGACGTTATCATTATTATCCTATTAATTATCATCATCAGCCGGCAAATTATGAGTTATGAAGAAAACACCAATAGCTTTATATACTGTTATCCAAGTTGGTGTAAACATAGCTTCTACTACTATTATTCTATTTTCATTGGCCACTCATGAATGCAGTAGTATACGTTTCTCTCGAACAAACTTTAAGAAGCATTTTTTTTTTCTACTACGAGATGATGCCTGCCGAGTGAAAATTGAAAGCATTGCTCAGAGCGCTTAACATTGATTGTTCGTGATTTGTGCGCGTCTGTTTATAGAACCAGAGCCTCTTTAATTAGTGCAAATAAGCTTTGAAGAATGTTTCACGTCCTTGGAATCACACAGTGAAAACGATTAGATTTAGTCCTGGCTTGTACAGGTCAGTGCTTCTTTTGAAAGAGAACGATAACCTCAGAATTTAATTGGTGTTATTGGAATTACTTGTAAGCACGCAAATCGGCTTGTTTGCATGCATTCTCCTCTAACTCATCAGGGAATAATCTGCCTTCGTTTTGTCTAGCCAGTTTACTTCCTTGTGTAACAATGCCGGTTGGAGACGATACTCTTTTAACCACGCGGTCTAAATTTTTTGGCCGTTTTGCTTGAGAGAAACAATTAAATGATGGTAAGGACTCTGTATATATGCAATCAACTTTGTCGGTTGCGGTCGGACTTTCATGTCATGGTATATTATTATCAATATACGCGGCCA
>NC_090874.1:19025742-19035742 GCF_036669935.1 Montipora foliosa | reverse complement strand
AACCACTGAAGCGGATCGATCCGCTGGATGTCGCAGGAACCGCACCTCTTGTTGGCTACTGTTATGACAAGGTCTTGCGTGATACTGAAAGGAATCAAGGGCTCTATCAGCCAACTTGTGAAATGGAAAATGCGAATGATGAAAATATGTTTGTCACTAAAAGTACACGGTTTTCACTCATAGAAATGTCGGAATAGATAGGAAAGGAACTTTATTTAAGTGTCTAGTCTTTCTAGCGCTGGAGCACTAATTGGGGACATGCACTGTAAACTGAAATTAAAAATTAACGCAAATCAAGTCAAATGTTGGTTTTTGAGGAGAGGGGAAATCGGAGTACCCGGAGAAAACATCTCGGTGCAGAGTAGAGAACCAACAATCTCAACCCACAGAGGATTCCGAGTTTGGGAATCTAACTCGGGCAGCACTGGTGGGAGACGAGTGCTCTCACCACTGCGCCATCCCGGCACCCCTAGGAAAAATGTGAAATTCTCTAGCTTTCACAATAGTTGTTTATCGTTCACTGAGTATTTGCTGTAAAGCCGGGTAGTGCTTTTTTCGGCTTTTTGAGTCAATGTTAGATCTGATTGCTTGATTTATCCTGATGGTAAATCTTATGAAACGCTGATAATTTTTTAGACTCAGTTGTTAATTCTTTGTTTATTACGAGGGCTTACATGGCAAGGGGGACGTTACCATTATTATCCTATTAACAAGCCGGTTTCATGTAAGCGCCAGGAGTCGCACACATTTTCCGAGGACAGTGACGAACCATGCTTAATACAAAGTAAAATTGTAGTGAGCGTGGAGGACCCACGAATCGCCACGTGCGTTAGTTCGTCAAAGTGAGGCAAAATGTAACCAAGCGCCTCAAAGCGAGGCAAAAGTGTGTCGACGAAAATGCAATCTCGAAAAAACTTCCCTTATTAATTGCACAGGACACCCAACACAAATTAGGGGTTGCGTTCTCGTACCTCGAACGCAATTATCATCATCAGCCGGCAAATTATGAGTTATGAAGAAAACACCAATAGCTACCAGATTGGTTTGTTCCAAATGAGTCCTATACTGTACTTTTCTTTCATCGCGTCATTCTGTACCTCTTATCTCTGTGTTCCTAACCACTGAAGCGGATCGATCCGCTGGATGTGGCAGGAACCGCACCTCTTGTAAGCTACTGTTATGACAAGGTCTTGCGTGATACTGAAAGGAATCAAGGGCTCTATCAGCCAGCTCGTGAAATGGAAAACGCGAGTGAAAATATTTTCATTATTAAAAGTTGATCATTTGAAGTATGTGCTGCAAAGCCGGGTAACGCCTTTTTCGACCATTTTAGTACTCCTTGATTTGCCTCGATGGCATCTTATGAAACACCGATACTAATTGTGAACGGCAAGACTCAGTTGTTATCTTTGTTTAGTATATGGGATTATATGGCAACACTCTGCAAGCAGAACCTTTCTTTTGCTTGGTCGGTTTTTGCGTTCTCGAGAAAGGCTCTGCAGGAATCGAGTATGATCTTTATTGAATATGCGCTGCATGTTGCCAGGATACAGTCTCGAACCCAAACCTAATATGCCAGATTTCGCCGCCATCTTGGTTTTTCATGGTACAGCCGGCTCAATTATAACCATCAGTTTTGTCATTAAACGGACGCTCGCACTGGAAAAAGCGGTTTGACGAGAGAAAACAAGATTGACTAGTCCAGAAGCTCGGGCTGCGGCGGCTTTAAAGAGTTGACGCGATTCAGGCAGAGCCTACTTTTGTCCTCCTTAGTAAAGAAAAAGACAAAAGGAGGCTCTGCTCGCAGGGTGATATGGCAACAGAGGGGCATCATCATTATTATCCTAATCATCGCCATGATCAGACTGCAAATTATGAGTTATGAAGAAAACACTAATAGCTTTATATAGTTATCGATCCACGCGATGGTGAAAACATAGCTTGCATTACGATTATTCTATTTTGGCCACTCATGAATACAGTAGTATGCGTTTCCCGGGAAGAAACTTTAAGAAGCATTTTTTTTTCTACTACGAGATGATGCCTGCGGAGAGAAAATTGAAAGCATTGCTCAGAGCAACCGTTGCTTGTTTGTATGAACTCTCCCCTAAAAAATCAGGGAGTAATCTGCTTTGGTTTTTTCCAGCCAGTTTTATTTATTACTTTCTTGTGTAAGAATTCCGGTTGGAGACGTTTTTCTCTTTTAACCGCACGGTATTAATTTTCTCGCCGTTTTGCTTAAGAGAAATAATTAAATGTATTTTAAGAATTTGTTAACAGACAAACAGTTGCTGTTAATGATTATGCATTTTTAGTATAATTAGATAGAACGTGTTCCAAAATAAAAAGCGTTTTTCCGAAATTGAATTTTTCGTGGTCAAACAACTCCATAACATCAAGGAAAGTTCACATTCAGACAAGCAATACAAGTATCTTACTGCACACATACGTTTATTGGAGTAATATAATTCTAGTACGTTTAAAATTGACTTCCAAACGTATATCACCAAATCAAGAATTTCCAACGAGCACTACTGATTGTTCATAGAAAACTTTTGTGCAAAAACTGTACACAGAACCCAATCAAACTCTTCAAAATTGCAGTATAAAAGAGAAAACAAGCACTAAGTGGCATTTTAGATGAAAAAAAAAGGTATTGATATAACAACATGACTGCTCTTAATAGTTTGTCACGTACATCATAAAAGCAAAAATTCTGCATCCTTTCTGTGTCTTTACAATTGAAAACACACTATTGACGAAAAAACGAAGAGATGCAGTACTTCTGCGACTCTTTAAGTTCAGTGGCACATTGTAAGGGTCCGTAAATGATCCCAGAACCGCAAAAGATCCCCAACTGCACCACAAATGATACTAGGACCGCAAATGATCCCCATATTGGACCGCAAATTATCCCGGAACGCAAATGATCCCTATTTTGGACCGCAAATGACCCCGAAAAAAAAAGTAAGGAATGGCATGGTGGGTGGAATGGTCTGGATAGAGAATTAATGTGAGGAGCCCTTATTTTTATTAAAATCACTTTAAATCATGGCTCACAACAGGTTTCCGCCTAATTACAGTTTTCCAGTAAGACTGAATTTTGTTTCTTACCACGCTGTTATAAATTAAATTTGCCACGTTTAATTATCGGATACAATCATCAAAAACTAAGGCCCTGTTTACAAGCAGGTAGGGTCAAAGATAGCCCCAGTTTACAATCAAAATTTCACAGGTAGGGTTACCCAGCATCGCAAACACAATGGAAACCCCTAAAAAGTTGTCCCAGGTAGGCAAGTTGTCCCTCGCACAGCGTTTACAAGGCAGCTAGGGTTACCTTATAGCTAGGGTAAGCACTCGGATAGGGTTACCCTAGCGCCGGGGTAACCATAGCTGCCTTGTAATCACGTCGATGAAAAAAAGAAGAAATGTATGAGTGCTAGGGTAACCCTCTTGCTAGGGTAACCCTAGCACTAGGGTTACCCCACCTGCTTGTAAACAGGGCCTAACTTGGACGCAATTCTAAACCGACTGTGAACAGGGGCCCGTTCCTCGAACCCTGCGTGTGTTGCCAGAGTTGTTCGAGAAACGGGCCCCTGCTCACAATCAGTTTAGAATTGCGTCCAAGTTAGTCTTTGATCATTGTACTGCCGATAATTAAATGTGGCAAATTTATAATAGCGTGGTAAGAAACAAAATTCAGTGTTTCCGAAAAACTATAATGAGGCAAAAACCTGTTGTGAGCCATCATTTAAAGTGATTTTAATAAAAATAAGCGCACTTCACATTAATTTTCTATCCAGACCATTCCATCCTCCATCCATGCCGTTCCTTACTTTTTTTCCGGGATCATTTGCGGTCCTGGGATCATTTGCGGACCTGTACAACACTCAAAATCCATTTACAAATAAAATGGATGCAGAAATTCTGCATGCCTTAATTTTGGCTAATGTCCAGTCAAACCAAAAATATATTCTTCAACGCAAACCTAGGGAATGCAAAAATACTGCATCATTATGCATAGCAATCGGCATGGGATACCTATTAAAAAAAGAGGATGCAGAAATTCTGCGTCTCTATGAGTTCAGAGGTACACTCACATTCCATTTACAAGTATAATGGGTATAGAAATTCTGCACTCTTAATTTTACTCGATGTACGGTTCAAACCGTTGCACGTTCACATACACGAACTGTGGTTTTGCAAAAAGTCTGCATTTTTCTGCGGCAATTCACATCACACCATCCCGTAGTAATATTAGCTTTGAAGAAAGTTACGTAGAAAACAGATGCTGAAATTCTGCCCATTCAACATCACATGGATCACTCAACCCTTCTGGTAAACGAGAGACAGAAGACTTGGATCACTCATTGACAACCCTTCTGGTAAACGAGGGATAGGAGACTCGATAAAAAAACGAGTACGATACACGATAAAAATCACACAGGAAAGAAAACCTATCGAGGTAGTTCTGGTTTGGATTCAGAATACCATCTATTTCGGAACGAAGAAATTACTCGTTAAAATATGGAGGTATGCGTATCACACGTTAAGGAAAAGAAGTCTTGTTCACCCTTCCCAAATCTTTTTCTTGTCCATCCTCGATAAAAGTTTCTCGACTCACTCACCCTCGACCTTCGATCCTGTATGATTCAAAAACGAGGGAGCCTGATACGAGTCAATGTTCCATCGCTGAGGACGAGAATGTACCGTGCCCAACCCGTGCCCTGGGAATGAGAATAAGCGACCCCTGAGTCATTCTCGTCCCCATCGCCGTTTTCGTTTCTCTTAGCCAGCGGGGCCTTGGCACGTGAAAGGTTGGCGGCGTGAGTTCAATCTTGTTGAGAATCAAAACGTATAGAAGGAGGATGTTGCTCTTTTCCCCTGTATTATTAGCAATTAAACCTGAATTGGGTAACTTTCTGAAGTCATTTTTGATAAAAAATAAACTTGAACTTAGAAACCCATTTCAAGCTAAATTCCCCTCTTGTTTACAATGATATCGTATTGATTTGTGTAGTTTAGCCTTAGGTTTATTGCTTGTTTTGGGGTTTAAAGTAAGCAGGAAAGTAAAATAAACTTATCTCCTTATACACGATTATATAAGCCTTTATTTTTTGCCGTTGAAAAAAGTAGTGTTCTGATCAAGTTCAGCTTACTTTGAGGTACCTGTTTATTTGTTTATTGCTTGGGGTAGGGGTAGGGTCAAACATATGTCCACACACACACACACTGAAGATGGTAGTGGTAAAATGTTTTAATTATCATTACTGGTAACTTCATGTATGTCATACAAGATCAAGAAAATTTGAGGGGGCTACACAATCTGTGAGCCATGCAAGTCTAGCATTTAAGTCTAAGGGTGTATTTACATGAGACCAGGACAAACGTAGACTGGCATGAGTTCGTATCGCGCACCGGTGGCTCAGTTGGTTGAGCACCGGGCTGTCACGCGGGAGGTCGTGAGTTCAACTCCGGCCGGACCAACACTCAGGATCTTTAAATAACTGAGGAGAAAGTGCTGCCTTTGTAATTACATCTCCAAACGGTTGGACTCTCTAGTCTTCTCGGATAAGGACGATAAGCCGGAGGTCCCGTCTCACAACCCTTCAATGTTCATAATCCTGTGGGACGTAAAAAAACCCGCACACTTGTCGTAAAGAGTAGGGCATGTGTTCCCGGTGTTGTGGTCTGGTCTTTCTGGTCTGGATAGGGTAGGGTGGAGCACCTCGCATAGGACCTCTAGTCCTGTTCGTGCTCCTTCCCTCTGGGCAGGTTTGCCCAGTAGAAGAGGCAAACCAGATGTCTCGTAAAACAAAACAAAAAACAAAACAAAACAAACATACATTTCTTCCTATGCATTTACATGAGTCCGGCGTGACAATGAACTCAGACCAGTCTGATTTTGCTCGATTGCTGGACAGAGATGAGAAATTCTTGTACCGGTCTGAGTTCGTACCGTTGTCATGTAAATGGCTACAAATCTTAGACCGGAGTAGAGACGTTTCAAGCCTGTATGCTTTTGGATCAGTCGTTTAAAAATTATTTATTAGACAAAACATATCATTTCGTCCTGAATCCGGGCACCAAGTATTTCGTCCCAGTTTCATCTTAACTGCTGCAAAAATTTCATACTGGTACAAGTTCATACCGGGCTGAGTTTATCCCAGTTTCATGTATATACGCCCTAATTAGCACCCATTTCAAATAGTGCTGATAAACAGCTGGCTCGCACATTTTCCACACTAAAAATTGACACTGTCCATGGTATTAGTGCTATTGTAGGTAGAGTTCAATTTGGCCAAAAATGCAAAATAAACAATGAAAAGCTTAATGAGCAGGTAATTCTGGCCCTTCAATTCTTAAAATTGTCGGTAGAGTTCAATTTGGCCAAAAATGCAAAATAAACAACTAAAATCTTTATGAGCAAGTAATTCTGCCCCCCAAATTCTTAAAATTGTAGGTGGAGTACACTTTGGCCAAAAATGGTAAATAAACAACGAAAATCTTAATGAGCAGGTAATTCTGCCCGAAAATTCTGCACTTGCTGGAGTCAGGTGCTGATGTGGGTTTTTCTATCTTGTTACGATATTTTATGGAAAATTGCGTATCAAAACTTAATAAAGCATTATCGTCCCTACACTCACATGAACAATCATGCTTCCTTAAGTTTTGATCGCTTAAGTGGCCTAGCTTTTCTATTTATTCCATTCTGTTGTACATTTGTGGGGGAAGTGGGTTGGAAAATACACGGTATTGTTTTCCACTATGCTGTTCTTTCAATAGCCACATGTTTGTGTTTTATATCAAAATGCAACTGTGGTTAAAATGAGTTAAACCTACATGTAGCTTGATTCTCAATTTTCTTTCTCTCCTAAACCTAATAATTCAGGATTGGGATTATCAGATAAAACTATCCCGGCCAAAAATAGGTTGATTGTTTTTTCTTTGAGAATGTAACAGCAATAAAATCTAAGTCAGAGGTAGCTTGAAAATACAGAAGAATTTGATAATGTATGAACTTTATTTCGTGATTTTTTATTATTTTAAACTTTCGAACTAATAGCAGACAAGAAATAACTTTCAAATAGAAACACAATTTTAAATTTACAAAACATGTTTCGGATGATCGACATCCATCGTCAGTTTTGAATACAAGTGAACCGCTAGTCGGTGTTATATAAAGATAGCTAATAAAATGCATGAGTACTGATTAAATAACAACGTGAATGTGGGGTATTAGAAAATACAATGATGAGAAGACAATGGGTATTGGACGAGGAAAATTACAAAAAAATATTATTTTAAATATTTATTTCTTTGATTTTTTTCGTTGTGCTGTTGACCGCTTATCCCTCCTTTTCCTTTTATGATTCTGCTCTTCCTTTCTGTCTTTGCGCCCTTCATCTTCACTGGTCTCATCTTGTGCATGATCTTGGGTGAAAAATTAATACATATTAACGGATAAATTACTGATTTACTTTAAATGCTTTGTTGTTGAACATACACTGTATGTTATTCAATAATACATACATCTCAGCGAGACAGATTTTCTTGGAAGTTGTTTTTGTTGGGTAAAACAGCTGAATCATGACCCAAACATGCTCTTTGTTTGGAACTCAATTGGGCCATGGTTGGTTATTTTTGTTTAGGATTTTGAGGTGCAGTATAAATAGTCTCAAGTGCTCCTTTTTTAATATTGTGTTGCCGTAGCCCATACAATAATAGTAATGCAAATTTGTCCATATTTTTAGTGGAATGATTAACAAATTAGTCCCACTAAACACATGACTTGTCAAAACATTAACCTCATTTCCATTAATGAGCTTGGGAACTGGTACCTTGAAAGTTTGTGGGAAGGGGCCTGTTGTAATCCTTGCACTGACACCCACACATCCAGGTCATGTTGGATTCTGGGACGCCCCCACAATGAAGACAAGCCCATTTTGGCATGCAAAGGGCTGCATGCCACATTGGCCCGTGGTTAGGCTAGGCTAAATTACATGTAGCATCGTTTAGCAAAGAACACAAAAGATTTATATAACGTGAAATTAAGGAAATATTTTAAATACAGCCTCATATGTACATGTAGCCCATTTGAATAAGATTTGTTTTTGTTACCTCAGCTGTTTATTTTCTTGCAGCTCTTCAGCTGGTTTTCCTTGTTGAACATGGGAAACTAACAGTTTCAACATATAGCTCATAATTACAGTTAATCAGGTTACCCATTAGCTGAACAGGCGCCAAGTCAACAAGTCAGTTTTTGATCTGTTTTCATTAAGTGAGAGCCACTTGATTGTAAATTCAAGTCTGTCGATGATGACCTGTTTATTTGTACGGGACTCTAAGCTAATTGTGGCCTCCTCTTATGTACACGTAGTACCTATGAAAGATGATTTTTTACCGTTGTCAGCAGGTGCAATAATTTCTTCTGGCCCTTTTGGTGCTGCTGACCCTGTTGCTGCTCCTGACTCTTTTGGTGCCTCTGACTGTTTTGGAAGGGCTGTTCCTTTTGCTGCTGACCCTTTAGCTGCTTCCTGCCTTTCAGCAGCTGCTGTCCCTTGTGCTGGCAGTCTTACAGCTGAAAACGGCACAACAACAGTTCGTTAAAACTCTATTGATAACCTTGATTCAGACTAGGAGTTGCATATTTTTATGCACTCTCAATGAAAGATCAATCATACTTTGTTGTTTTCCTTTGTCAGCATGTCCATGTTTTTGCTTTTCCTCTGGCTGGCCCTTTTGTTGCTGCACAGACATTTTGCTTGCTATTACATATTCATTATTTTGTTATTAGTATTTTGGTTTGACAAAGGAGTTTTATCTTGTACAGATTAACATTTACATGTAAGTTGGGTGGATCTTTAAAGGTCAAAGAGGATAGATTGAGTTATTTACCTGTTTTTTTTGTATGTGTCTCCACAAAACTGGTTGTGTCTCTGTGGCTGCAATGTGGTGCATCTTGGAGATATTGGTCTTATCAAAAAATTAATAAAATCTGTGAATTGTTAATTAATTGTCCATTGGAAAGAAGTAGTGAAGGGTTGTGTTCATTTCTCATTTGCCATGGGAATGAATGCTATCTCAAGTTTCATTTGTTACTAATTTTTAAAAATACAACCACACTTTTGAATTTACGGAACATGTTTCGATGTTTCAAACATCATCTTCAGCCATAGTGGGTGTAGCATTAAAATTTTTACAAGATAATTCGTATATATATATATATATGACTGATCCAAAAGCATACAGGCTTGAAATGTCTCTACTCCGGTCTAAGATTTGTAGCCATTTACATGACAACGGTACGAACTCAGACCGGTACAAGAATTTCTCGTCTCTGTCCAGCAATCGAGCAAAATCAGACTGGTCTGAGTTCATTGTCACGCCGGACTCATGTAAACGCATAGGAAGAAATGTATGGAGGCTGATGCAAACTCATGCCAGTCTGCGTTTGTCCTGGTCTCATGTAAATACACCCTTATACTTAAATTCTAGACTTGCATGGCTCACAGATTGTGCAACCCCCTCAAGTTTTCTTAATCTTGTATGACATACATGAAGTTACCAGTAATGATAATTAAAACATTTTACCACTACCATCTTCAGTGTGTGTGTGTGAACATATGTTTGACCCTACCCCTACCCCAAGCAATAAACAAAGAAACAGGTACCTCAAAGTAAGCTGAACTTGATCAGAACACTACTTTTTTCAACGGCAAAAAATAAAGGCTTATATAATCGTGTCAGTAAGGAGATAAGTTTATTTTACTTTCCTGCTTACTTTATATCGCAAACACAAGCAATAAACCTAAGGCTAAACTACACAAATCAATACGATATCATTGCAAACAAGAGGGGAATTTTGTTTGAAATGGGTTTCTAAGTTCAAGTTTATTTGTTATTAAAGATGACTTCAGAAACTTACCCAATTCAGGTTTAATTTCTAATAATACAGGGGAAAAGAGCAACATCCTCCTTTTATACGTTTTGATTCTCA
>NC_090874.1:19018242-19020742 GCF_036669935.1 Montipora foliosa | reverse complement strand
AAATTGTAAATACACATTGTAATTCATTTTTAAATGCGAAAATGTGTTTTCAATAAACTATTAACTAAATGTCAATGTTTTATTTCGATGTCCTTGATCTGGTTTATGTAATGGCAAATATGGGATGAAATGACCAAACAAAGGGTAAGACACAAGAATTGTTAACACTTGACTTTACGGAAGGAATTAAAACGGTGCATTATTAAAGATAACAATTGTGTAGAAAACTCTCATGGTAAAAAAACAGCAATTGGGCTCCTGAAAAAAAGTCAGGATCCAGAATGTTGACTACCCATAACATAGTTTTGCATGTTTATGAGTTCCTCACTATTTCCTACGTTGCGATAATTTATTCCTTCGTACCTACAATAGTTCTGGTAAATCGAGATTTTGTCTGGTATACAAACAATTTTACTTTAGGTGGCTCAACGCAGTTTCACATTTGAAAGAAACGTTCTTATAAGAAGGATTGACACTTCAACACTTTATCACTTAACAGCAATGTTATGGCACCAAACAAATATCAATTATTGCTGAAAAAGATTTGGTCATTTTTGTGACGTAAAACGTTACCGTGGCAACAGGAAAGCCTTGCAAAAACACCCCATATTTTGGCTTTAGCTGCTCATACCTTTAAAACGAACTCAGTGATCCCCATTTTTTTAAATTTCTGAAATGTAATCAGAATGCCAGAATTAAGATTTCTGCAAAGTTTAAAAAATTCTGTGGCGTGGATTCAGAGCCACCATGAAAAAAAAAGCAAATTTAAGGTAGCTCTGAATCCGCTCCACAGATTTTTTTTGTAAAATTTGCAGAGAGTGTCAACTTGGCCTGCTGACTACTATTGTGCAATAAAAATTTGGGGTTACCAAAATATAGGGTGTTTTTGAAAGGCTTTCCTGTTGCCATGGTAACTTGTTACGTCACAAAAATGACTGCATTTTGTTCAGCAATAATTGATGTTTTACATGGTACCATAACATTGCTGTTACGTGATAAAGTATTGTAGCGTCAATCCTTCTAATAACAAGGTCCGGCTTGAAAGTGTTGGTTTGTATCACTTTACGCACGGACTACTATGATGCCTCCTAGCACTTTATTTTGTAAATATTTAGTTATGTTACTTTTCATCTACTGCATGATTGCATGATGTTTAATAACTTAATAAAATAATTTTTTTCCGAAACCAGCAATCAGTTTCTATTGTGAATCGAAATAAATAATTTTAGTTTAGTACAATCTAAAAGTGTTTCCAGCCCATCTATGAACACAGTAGTCTGAAGGGTTGCAGTAAAATGCCGGTTTGCCAGTAGATACTACGACATTACGTGATTAATGGAGGTATGACACTTACGAACGACGCAGAGGAACACAACATTAAAAAGGTTTAGCAGGGTGCATCCGTTTAGGCTAAATGATCTCAGTGTGTCTCTTTAATTTCTACCCTCTGTAGCATTTAAAAAGTAATACTTTGCTCAAGTAAAAATAAAAGCTTGTTAACAGTCTCAGAGAACGTGGCTGCCCAATCAGTACTCTGCATTTCGAAACACTACTTTCCCAAAACAAATTGAAGTGATTCCCTCGTGTTACAGCAATTGTCTCAAGTTTGACAAAAATCTGGATAGTAAGTCATTTTCAATGGAATTATCTTAATGTTTAAATATTCTTGGTTTAGTTAACAGCACAGAGAAATTGTTTGGTAAACATTGTACTCATAATGCGTTTATGACATTATTGGTACCATTTTCCATGTCAGGAAGCATATATGTTGCCGTCGGGTAAAATTCGTTCTCGGGTTGCGCGCGGAGAGCCATAGTTAAGTAAATATGGTAACCCATCGATGCGAGAAAGTGTCCAGACGTGGACGGAAAACGGAAACTCTAAACGACCTCCTCTATTGCTTAAATGGTCAATTGACAGCTGTCAAAACAACATATCCGCTGACCTGTATTACCTGACCATATTGCGTTCTCAAGTTTAGAGCTTATCGATGTTAGCTGTTTTTTTTTTCTAAGTTGACTGCTGACCAGGTACTGGTTTTCGATTGGAACACAGGCTCAACCCAGTTTAACTGACCAAAACATGAGGCTTTATTTTTCGCGCGCTTTCTGTGGCCCGACGCGGCTACACGGCCATCATACTACGTCAACTAAAGCTCTTAAGGTGATTCCTCAGTATTGCACTGCGCATCCTTTACTGCGCATACTGTGCAATATTCATAAATTGGTGAAATTTACAACACTGTTAATCTGACGTAAGTCGATCATACACGCTGAAACAGTTCTCAAAACACGTGAGAGAAGTTGTGAATGACCCATAATTCTTTGCCAATAAGCGCGCGCATTTCGCGAACATGGTGAATTTTGTTGTTTCAACCTACGATAATCGAGATAGACAGGTACGATGGTGTTTTACTCTTAAACGAGCAAGGTGGCCTATATATTTTATTGCATAATTTTGGTGTAATGAAATGCCTCATAATGTGAATGATCTCGCTTTC
>NC_090874.1:19005742-19008242 GCF_036669935.1 Montipora foliosa | reverse complement strand
ACTAAAAATATTGCGATATTTTTTAAATCCGCCGCTTTGTAGCGGAGTCATAGAGGTTTGAATTGGGCCAAAATTCCATACATTCACTGTAACTAAAACCGCCTTATGGAGTCAGAAACAGTGAAAAGGTTACTGTGGTTATAAGCTGACCACACCAGAACTTTCACATTTGCCAATACGATTCAATTTACAAATTTTAATGCTTGGTTTTATCGAAAGACCCGTGGTCATCAAAGGCGTCGAAACTGTGATATACAGCACGAATAAAAAAAAACGTCCATTAGCGGTTTTCCCAAAGGTGTCATGCTATCGTCTTTTTACAGTCAGATATCCCGATTGAGTAATCACTCGGGTTTTGTCCTTCTCGGTCGTGTCTTTACAGTTGCTAATACAAACCGCTTTAACAATTTTTAAGCTTGATTTCATCTGTCGAAAGCCCAAGTAGAGAGTAAAATATCCGTTAGAACAACGAGTGGTTGGTGTTATGAAAAAAAGGTGTCGTCTTCGAACAGTCAGATGCCCCAAAATTGTAATGACTGTTTTCATTTATTTCCGGGTTGTGTATCCCTATCCTTTAATGGTTCTAAAAATACTACAACAAGGTTCTACCTGTAACTGATTCCAAAACACAATTATTATTGACGATTTCAAACTGAATGAGCTATCTCATAGCTACCTGTACTTTAAGATTTTACATGAGGCTAAATATAATTTAGGCAAGGTTAAAACCAAGCCAATGCAGCGGAGTTGCCTGGGATACTTGGGGGGGAAGGGGGGGGGGGTTCCAGGGAGGTTTGCAAGGGCATTGCCATATGCTTTGGCTTGAGTTGCTTTTTCGCTTGCTTGCTTCTTTTGGGCATGTACTAAAACCAGGAACACCGGAACATTCCGGAACACTCCGGAACACCGGAACACCCCGCAACACCCCGCAACACCGGAACACCCTAGAAGTAACCCAAAACCCTCAATTTGGCTAACCCGAGGCCTAGCTAGGCCTTAAGTTGGTTTTTAGGCTTAGGGTTAGCACACCGGAACACCCTGGAAGTTAGGGTTAGCTCTCAGTTTGGCTAACCCTGTTCCGGAGTGTTCCGAAGTGTTCCGGAGTGTTCCGGTGTTCCGGGGTGTTCCGATGTTCCTGGTTTTAGTACATGCCCTTCTTTTGGCCTCCGGGAAATTGATTATTCTTTGGTTCCCACGCTTATTTCCTTCAGAAGGACAGCGCTACCTCGTGTTTTCTTCGCTCTTAACTTAATGGGTTTATATCTCCGAAACGCACAACTCGCAACAGTTTGAGCACTTATTTTGACATGGCCTCTGATCCAGCAAACTCAAACTCGGATATTTCTCCCGTCAGTCCAGAACTTCCAGCGTCAAGTTCTTCTTCAGCAGGCTTAGTTAATTTCGTGGTCAGTTCATCTTCTGCCTCTGGTTTGTCTTTGGACAGTTTAACTGCTTCAATCGTGAACGCAAATCGCCCGCTCCTCAACTCTGGACGCCTCAGTGATCAGTCTGCGGCTTTATCTTTGCCGGCTGCTGCGTCTCCAGTTTTTGTTTGCCGGGCCCCAGCTTGTCAGTGGCCTCTACTAGTCCTAGCGCACAATTACCAGCCTCTCCTGGCTTAGGTACGCCTGTTTGGATTCCGTCTTTTGTTAACACATTTGCCGTGCCAACAATGTCGTCGCTTAGTTTGCCTGCCCTGAGCTCGCTTGCACCATGTGCTTCATCTTTTTCCCTTGGTTTGTCAGCCCTATTACTATTGTTGCAGACAGTGATTTGCCCTTGACTTTGCAATTCACTTGAACGTATTTGCTACCATTGCGTTGTGTGTTACTCAATAAATTTAGTACTGTTTAGATTTCCGTCTCATTACTTTCCTGCTTATTTCATTAGAATCTATGAGCATACGTTTGGTTCACAAGGGTTATCTTTTCAAACTCTTGTTTCGTATTTCAGGGATGTCTAGGTTTTTTCTTCTAGCTTTGTTTCCTTGTTCCCTGGTGCTATTGAGTTAGTTTCATCCGCGTTAAGAGTATTTTCTTCTTAGTTTTTCCTAAAATGTTTTACAGTACTTATTAGCGTCGTGCTTACGTTAGAGTAACTCCTTTATTAAAGGTTCATTTCCCTCTCCCTTTCTCTTGCAGTTTCTGTGAACTTGCCTCCAGCGTCCCAGGTTTCTCCTCTTAACGTTAACATGTTTGCCCTAGAGCTTGCGCACTACCCCGACCAGGCCTTGGTGTCTGAGGTCCTTCAGGGTCTTTCACAAGGTTTTCGTTTAGGCTTCAACCCTGGTACTAATCTGCGTTCTTCGAAAAGGAACAAGGCCTCTGCTTACCAACATCCTGACATCATTGATGCGTATTTATCAAATGAAATTCGTTTAGGACGCGTAGCTGGTCCCTTCCTTTTCCCTCCCATTTCTAATTTGCATGTTAACAGTTTTGGGGTCATACCTAAAAAGGGCCAAACCAATAACTGGCGTCTCATCCTGGATTTGTCATCT
>NC_090874.1:18968242-19000742 GCF_036669935.1 Montipora foliosa | reverse complement strand
CTACTCCGAATAAGCAATCAGTCTTGATACCAGTTAGGCTGGGCAACAACAGCTCCGTCATTGCATTTGACTATAAGATAAACAGGCCATATTAGCCTACTTCCCCAAATAAGCTCACATTATAACCTTTGTGCCAGTCAGGCTGCCAGTTAGGCTGGGGATCATCAACTCCGACGTACAATATAGGTAAAATACAATATAAACCTAAAGTACAAAAAACTAAGAGAGCTGAGCAACCGCTAACAAAGCAAATGCGGTTTGAACGGAAGTCAGAAAAAACCTGCCAGAAAAAACCCCTGTGGGGAAAATATGTACTGGAAATCTGGGTAGGAACTAAGGCTCAAGCTCCAAGCGATTAGAAACCCATCCTACGAAGGCTTTACAAAAAGGAAATTAGAACAGCCGATCCCACCAGACTGGATGCATGTCATGGTACCTAGAAAAGAAAGAACTAAACAAAGAAAAAGTTAAACGAAACGAAAGAACTCGGTTGGTTCGGAAGCCTAGATGACAACCACGTGTTATACCAGGTCTTATATACCCCTACATCGTTGCCCATGATGCCCCAGCCTGGAACCGAGGCCCTTGTTGTATCTCGTGCCGACAAAATAGTTATTTCAGCCTTATTCGCTAGCTCACTCGTCAGAAGCAACATTTTCTTAAGCACGCGGAGCTCCGCTATTAACAGCCACGATGAAGCTCAAGTTCGCCGGCTTAAAGATACAGGAAAAAACTTCATGAAGACTCATTTGATGAAAGAGCAGAATCATGAAATCGGCCCCTCCGGCCTGAAATGATCTAACTTGCATCTTCGCGGAGGTAGTACATGCGTCTGTGGTATTACCATTCTTGCAGAGGTTCTCAAGTCGCTCTCTACCCTGGCAGCATAATCTCTATTCGCTATGTGTTCCGTCAAGCGAGTTGATGGTGGTTCATCGAGATCCGCCCCTGTATTGCTTATCGTTTCCCTGGGCGCCGCAATCTTGAATAATTGTGACCTGTTACGGTTGCCCTATTGTTGTAACACAAAGAGCTTTTGTATAATAACAATAGAACGTTTTCAAATGACGTCACGGCGGCCATGTTGGTGTTCCAAAACAAAAAAATGGCGGCCATGATAGTGTACCAAACTACTCCTCCGCGAATTGAACTCTATTTTTGTGCAAATATTTTTGTTTGTTTCAGTGATTGCTGCTGGTCACGTGAGTGAAAATGCTCCATTGAGAAACCGTAACAAGTCACAATTATCCAAGATGACGAATTTGAAACTGAAAGTTAGCGATTCTAAACTTCATTTTATCCAATACAAACGCTTTCCTTGAACAAATCCCAAACAAATTTTATCATAAACATTAGTTCCTACGATTTTTAAGTTAACCTTTAAAAGACTTATATTGACAACGTGTACTCACTTGCCTCCTGTGCATCCCGTTATGCATTTTTTTCAGAAAATTAGAATTCAAGATGGCCGCCGCATTGGTTTCATTTGCGACGTTTTAATGTCTTTCTGATCAATTTCTCAGTTTCTATTTTTTCATGATTTACACACGTGATCGAACGTTAATGTATTTGATATCCACAAAAGTACAAATTATTAAACAAATCCTCAAGCAAACTTCGTCTTGCAGTTAAGTGTTTCTTACAAAATGTCCGAAGACATTAGAGGCAAAACGGCATGTTAAAGGCAACCCTGAAAACAACCCATAGAACGCAACTGGAGTAACAACTTAAATGTAAGGTGGGGGGAGGGGGGGTGGGAGAGTATTTCAAGAAAAACACAAAACTGTAGTTTTAAATGATGGAATTAAAACAAGAAAGGAGTCAGCAATATTCTCTTGCATGAATTTTTTGCCTTTAAGTGAAATAATGGGTTGATTTGTCTTTCTGGTCCTGTTTCTTAACTCATTTAAGATTTTCTTTTGTTCACTCTTCCCTCGCTGATGACTGTAACTGAGCCTCGCTTGCAGCTGAAAAAAAAAGACCAACTGGTGCCGGTAAATAACTTTACCCGCTCCTTGTGTGTTTTTTGAAAACTCTGTTTGTTGTTCTTCTAAGGAAAGCGGTCATTTACAGGCAAATTTCCAAGTCCTCAAAACCCTAAAGACTCTTGGCCACGCATGGGTGCATGTGACTGAACTAAAGTAAAGTAAAGTAAAAGTAAAGCTACCATATTTAACGTCGATAACTCGTAACAGTAATTCAACTGACAAACCTGAGGTCGACGGTGCGCTCATTTTACTCCCCCCTCTCCATCAGTGCTCCGTTTTACGGGTATTTAAAGCTACTTAGCTACACGGAAAGGAGAGAAGTCGAAACAAGGATGCGAGATCCGGGAATCGAACTCAGGACCTCTTGCACCAAGGCCGCGTACTAACCAACTGTGCCATCCTTGCTCCTAACGCGTTCCAAACGAAACTGTGGTGTTTCAATTTGGGAAAATTTGGAAGAGTATTGTTCCTGAAAAAGTTTCTGTTTCCGAAAGGGTTTTGGCTAATTTGAAGGGGAAAAGTAAATGTTCAGTTTAGTCCACGAGGAACAGGAAACCCAATTTTCCAATTCTGTCAAAATGTTGTTTTTTTTTTTTGGCGGGGGGGGGGGGGGGGGGCAACAGACGGCGCCTTCAGTTCTGAGCACGCGCCTTTCGAAATCTTCGTTCTTTAGATTAAACCTCATGCGCATACTCAGTACAGAAAACTAGTACTCGTAGTCATTCTTGTACCTCAATCTGAAAGTCGGTATTGTTTTGTTTTGTATTTTTTTGGGGGGGAGGGGGGGGGGAGGGTGGAGGAACCGTAGTGTCAAGATTTACCTCATAGAACAAAAGCTTTTAGATAGGGACGAGGAAGTTAAAAATATGTCCCAATCCATTTTGTCCAGGAGTGTACATGGTTAATAGCCCACGTATACTGATAATGACGTGACAATGGTTGATAAAGTGATTTATGTATGCCTCAAAGATCTCTGCAAAGTCTACGAAAAAATGGACTAGATAAACAAAATATCAGTTGGATATAAAGGCCCCGGGCAAAAAGGAATCAGCATTCGCTTCAACATGTTTTCGATTTTGTTGAACGATGTCAACTGCTGGTGTGGGCAAACGGTTTTAACACATAATCAACATTCGCGATGACAAGAGAAATGTTGAATAGTTAATTGTTGAAGCAAAGTGTAAACGGTTTTAAACTCATTCAACATCGATTCAACTTCAATTCGCAACGGTTTCATCGCTGTTCAA
This sequence comes from Montipora foliosa, assembly GCF_036669935.1. NCBI lineage: Eukaryota > Metazoa > Cnidaria > Anthozoa > Scleractinia > Acroporidae > Montipora > Montipora foliosa. Next base: position 18,997,507 of record NC_090874.1, on the reverse strand, counting down.
CAAACTGGAACGGATGTTGCAGCAAATGCTGGTGCCGTTTGCCCTGGCCTTAAAAAGATCTTTTGAATGCCAAAATACCCTGCATGTGTTCCTTACTTTTTTATTGCTTGGAAAGACTTTACATTTCTTTCGGTAAGCAAGCGTCAATTTGAGAGAAAATCGAAACAGCTTCTAATCCCGAATTTCTGAAAAACTCACCTTGAAAATAAAAAAAAACAACAACGAAAAAAACAAAACCCTTTTACAGTGCTACGCGTCTTACCGTAACCACCTAACAAAGTTTTTTACAAATTGTCCGCCAATCAGGGTGTGTGAATTTGACTGACAGTCACGCCTCCTTGCAAAGTTCACACAGTTGTAAGTTGAACACCGTTGCATGGGTTGTTGAGTTGACGTATTTACACGTAGTTGTCAAATATGAAATTTTGTTGGGTGGCCACGGTATGACGCGTTGCACTGTAACAAAAAGGAGAGCAAAGTTTGTCATGACGTACGGATCGAGGTATGGAATGATCCTATGGGTGGAAGATTACATAAGCAAAACTAATAGGCGTGGTTACGCGACAGATTTGGAGCCAGATTGTTGAGCCCTGGCGACCAGAAAAATTTGATTTTAGGGTCCGAGAGAGCGCCTACAAGATTCGAAGTTTATGGATGAGTATCACTTGAAATCGTATGTTGCCTCGAACCTTCGAGAAATTCTTCTGCCACGTCTGATAATTTTCGATTGTTGGTGAGATGAATTAGCCTATATAATTGAACAATACCTGTTTTTAAAACGAATCAATGAATTTAAATTCAAGAAGCTTTAGGGTTTGTTTTGCCTCTTAGCGTCATTTGTTAGTCCTGATTCAGGATTCCGTCTAACTTAACCCAGGGGGCCCCCGCAAAAGGTCTGAGTTGCGATCCCATAAACTACGCAGCTCCGATGGACCCACGCGAAGTAAGGAGATTTTACATAAAGTCTACTTTACGTGTAATTGACTCGAAAGGGATACTGTTCACTTTCTATACGAGACTGCAGAGCTATCGATCTGAGGGGGTGTTTTATGATAAATATACGACTTTTTTTCTGGTACGAGTTCATTCTGCTTCTGTGCAAAATCTTTTACCGGGATGATTCTCTGGGATAAATTTCTTACAATGGTATGAAAAATGTAATAGAGTACAGAGCATTAAGAGAGAACCGGGAATCAATGAAGTCGAACCAGGATAAAAGTCGTACCTGATCAGTATAATGTAACCAGCCTCTTGGATTTTATAGAAAAAGCAACTTGAGGAAATTAGATGTGTCGCCGGAGACCTCGACCAACCAAGCGAGTCTTGCTCATGTAATAGGCCACTCAGCAGCCCATTACCCGGAGCCTCCATCTTCCATATTGACACTCTGAGTCAACCCTGTCCCATATCTTTCTATTTTAGAAGCACCTCGCAGGGGGGCTTTACTGGGTGTTTTCACAATAGTCGATCATAACAGACCTATGGTCAGCCATTTATTACGTCACATACGTATGTGACGTATGCGAACCACTTCACGTATGTTCCCAGTCACATACGTCAAAATGTAGTAGTTCTAAAAATAGAAAGATACGGGACAGGGTTGACTCAAGGGTACAATACAGATCGAAGCTCCGGGTAATGGGCTCCTGGTCACTTTATAGTAGAAGAATTATGTTTGTGTGCAAAGACGAGCTGCAAGGTCGAACTAGAATTTACTGAGGTGAGTTTTATTGCGTAGTTTGCCGTGTGTCGGATATTTTAATCCTGAAAGTCAAAGAAAAAGAAAAAAATCGGTAAAATGTGTGAACTGAAACATATTGGTACTTAACAACTTGTTAGTTGGAGGATATCGTTTTCATTTCGGAGGATACGTTTTGGATTTAAAGACACAAATAGAAAGCATAATATCGAATTTGTTTTAATCTTTTTAAATAAATATAAAAAAAACGTTGTCTCCGAAATAAAAGAAATTCAGTATTGTAATTTTTGTTTTCAAAAATTCCGGGCGCCGCCGTGTTGAATAATTGCGACATGTTACGGTTGACCTATTGTTATTATATAAAAGCTCTTTGAGTAATTTTTGCCAATGTAAACTCATTTCATTTTGATACAATATTATTTAGCCGAATAGCACGTTTTCACATGACGTCACGGCGGCCATGTTGGTGTTCCAAAACAAAGAAATTGCGGCCATGATGGTGTAACAAACTAATCCTCCGGGAATTGAACTCTATTTTTATGCAAACAGTTTCTTTGGTTTCAGTAATCCAATACGGCTGCGGGTCACGTGAGTGAAAATGCTCTCTAGGCCATTTTACAGTTGTTTCCTCAGCGACCTAGCCTATGAATGGCTGCGAGGCTGCCGGTGACCTTGCATTTATACAGCCCACGCTGCTTTTATCATGTAAATTGTATTGTTGTAATGCTAATTAGTCCATATTAACATTACAAAAGCATGAAGGTTTGTATCAAAACAGAGTCACCGGCAGCCTCACTTCTATTCTTAGGCCAGGTAACTTAGCTACAACTGTGAAAAAAGGTCCATTGCTTTATGAACGGGGATCATAGTAGTTCTAGACTATGTTTTGCAGGGGTCGGGAGCGGAAGACATTTCCTAACACTAGAGAGACGAGTCTTAGGAAGCGACACACACCACACACTCACCTAGTCGTAACACAGTCCCCATTTACCATCAGACTTAAAATCATACGTCGTGGAGCACCATCGTTTGCTATAACCATCAGTGGTACAGTCTTGATATAGTTTGCCCATGAAAAGGAATGGAAACTCACAGCATTTTCCTCCAGAATTGCCGCCATGTGTGTCAACTCCGCTGTCACACTCCTCTGGAAAAATTGGAAGAAACGATAGAAGAAAGAAAAACTCATTCGTCTTATAAGAGTTCAGCTAGAGTGCAAAGGTTATAACCGATTTTGCCGTTCCGAGTTTCCGAAAGTAAAGAACACAATTCCATCATTTAAGATTATCAAAGAAATCACAGGTACCCCAAGCTCGATATATGAGCAGCTCTTTATATGATGACCTTTGCATTTGTTACGTGACTGGAGCGATTTGCATATTTATAAGGATTTGTATGGGGAAAATAACGATTGTTTCTGTGACCTATGAAAATGTAGCGATTTAAATAAAAATCGTCTTACCTTACTTTAGTTGAGTGTTTTTCCCCTCCTGCGTGGTCTTTGAGCCGATTTACGGCCATTCCTGTTAGTTTTAGAGGAACCGGTTTTCTCCCTCTATATATACTAACCAAGGTTGGGTACTCTCACGAAGCAGTCGATCCGATCCGCCGAAGGAAAGCGGCCGTAAATTCGCTCCAGCAGCTCCAGTCGCCTCGAAATTCCGGGTAGAGCACGGACGATAGTTAATTTTTCCTTCCGTGGTCTTTGCTTGGCGCCGAATCTTCACAGAGGCCGAATAAAACGTCGGCAACCTCTGAAAACTTTCCCGTTTTAGCCATCGAAAAAGGCTTTGTTCAAACTTCGCGTTATCCAACGATCACAAGTTAGCTTAGCGACCCGGCCAGAGACTCCAATTACCTTCACTCCGGGTGGGAGACAGTTCTTTGCTCCCATCAAAAATCAATTCCCTCGTACCCTGGAGTTCTCAATACTTGTTGTTGTTCATCTGTGAAACTAAAGAAAGACTTTTGCTGTAGGATTTCAGGGAAGAGAATTCAAGGAAGTGATTTTTGATGGGAGCAAAGAACTGTCTCCCATTCGGAGTGAAAGTAATTGGAGTTTCTGGCCGGGTCGCTAAGCTAACTTGTGATCGTTGGAATAACGCGAAGTTTGAACAAAGCCTCTTTCGAAAGCTAAAATGGGAAAGTTTTCAGAGATTGCCGACGTTTTATTCGGCCTCTGTGAAGATTCGACGCCAAGCAAAGACCACGGAAGGAAAAATTAACTATCGTCCGTGCTCTACCCGGAATTTCGAGGCGACTGGAGCTGCTGGAGAGAATTTACGGCCGTTTTCCTTCGGCGGATCGGATCGACTGCTTCGTGAGGGTACCCAACCTTGGTTAGTATATACAGAGGGAGCAAACCGGTTCCTCTAAAACTAACAGGAATGGCCGTAAATCGGCTCAAAGACCACACAGGAGGGAAAAAGCATCCAACTAAAGTAAGGTAAGACGATTTTTATTTAAATCGCTACATTTTCATAGGTCACAGAAACAATCGTTATTTTCCCCATACAAATCCTTATAAATATGCAAATCGCTCGAGTCACGTAACAAGTGCAAAGGGCATCATATAAAGAGCTGCTCATATATCGAGCTTGGGGTACCTGTGAAGAAATAAATCCAGGAAATTACTTGAGAGAAAACGCCGACCAACGCCGGTAGTGATGGACGAAATGTAGAACGGTGATACTCGCTCTTCTCTGGACAACTTAAGCAATTGTCTCTTATAGACAAGTAAAAAATTACGCCAGCATTTCAAATAATAGTACTTCATCTATCAATCCTTTTGTGAGAGCACATGAGTCCAACAAATTGACCTACTCCCAACTGAACTGCTTCATAGCCAGGAACCCATGGCCTACAACTCTACTGTGTTCGTATCACGGCGTTTTCACAGACCGATTTATTTTTAGATTGAATTTCCCGCGAATGAGACTCCCACAGGAGCCCGATGACCAATTACAAGAAATTAAGCTGACGTCATAGGGTCACCGAACCTTTATTTGTAATTCGGTATTTCTTTCGCTCCAGTCGTTTATTTTAATGTCATTATTTATTTTCTAATTACAGCTGTACCGTCAGCAAAAATATGTGTAAAGGATTAACCTTTATATGAAGCTTTTGTCCGCGATTTGTTCAACAGGTACTGCCTAAGGAAAATTCTCGGGAACCCTTCGGGTCCCCAAATCAAAATTTAGGAGCCCAACCCAAATTTCCAGGAGTCCACAATAATTAAGAAATTAATCTTTTTTTACACGCCACCGCTTACTCAAAGGCACCCAAGGCACAATCAATGCTCTTGCTCATTCAGTTATATATCCTTTGCCAAATTGTTTTTCTGGGACGGTCTACAAGGTTGTTTCCTGAATCTCGCTTCTTCGGATTTCATGTTAGAGCAGCATGAGTTTTAGTACCAGTCTGTGGCAAACACTGTGCAGCTAATTTCAAGAGATGTTATGAGAAAAATAAAGTAGAGAAAGCCAAGGAAACCTTGATAATTTCCGTGATTTTGGCGGTACGTGAGTAAAGGACAGTTAGTAAGGTTCTTTATTATAGAACTACTGCGTGGCTGTAAGCCTTCTAAAACTGGTGAATGATTCAGGTCGAAATGTGCGCCTCGTGAGTCCACAATATTTTGACCACTGTGAAGACGAATATCGTTGCCGATAAGAGTACAGACAACGCTGAACCACTTTCGATTTGTTAATTCTCTTGTCCAAGTGCAAATTATAGCCTACCAAGTCTCGATACCATATGGTAAATTGAAAAAATTTCTTGCTCCAAAAAGAGGCTTGGTAGGCTAATTTGCAATTGGACAGAAGAATTACAAATTGACCGCCATTTATGGATAAGGTCTGTATACATTTCTTTCATTCAGCACGGATATAGACTTGTCCAACGTGTGCCATGGTCTACCAAAACCAAAGTATTACTTGGCACTCAACCTTCCGTCCAACTGCATGTGTATTCGAATTAATGGCGGAATTTCCCTGTCTTTTATTAAGTTATCTTCACTTGCTAGCGCTGAAGGCTCCTGGTTATTCAGACTGATTTCAGACTGATTTCCTCTGATCCGTGTAGCTATAGCTTTAAAGAGGGGGGTGGGGGGGGGGGGGGTAAAAGGCGCACTGTCGGCTTCCATTGATACCAGTTCGTAACCGAAGGAACTACCGACGTTAAATAAATTGACTTTACTTTACTTTTTGTCTTGAAAAATTAAAAGAACTTTTAAGGCAAGTGTTCTTCCAAATTTTAACCCAGTTGGCTTATCATGAAAATCGTATTTGCCCTCAAAAACTAATAAAGAACTAGTAGAATCTCGGATTATTGAAGTGCTGTGCTTTCGACAGTCGCTTTGGAAGCAAAGGAGAAGGTAGGGAGAGAAACAATCTTATTGGAACAACAATCATGAGAAGTGAAATCGTCATTTGCGAATATGACGTATCAATGCACTTATGACGTAATCCAAGATGGCGCTGAAAAAGCCGACGAACGAAAAAACGAGCATTTGCTAAAGCTCACCCTATGCACAGGATACCCAAGATTAGAAATTGCGTTCTCCCAATGTCTAACGCAATTAAGTAGCAAAAAGAACTCGTTAGTATATGCAGTATATGCAGCTTTTGTAAAATTTCTCCGGCTTTCGAAGCTCTTCTCAAAGATTATTTTGGTCTACTGGATTCAAAATTTCAAAGATATATTTTTTTAAAACGCCTTCTCAATGATGCTCAGCTCCCATTTTGTGGCAAATTCAAATTTAGCGCTGGGGTACTATAAACTGGGAACTCCATACAGAAATCAAATCAAACAACTAACGCCAAATCGTACGCTGGTTTTTAAGGAGCGGGGAAAACCTGAGTACCCGGAGAAGAGCCTCTCGGAGCAGAGTACAGAACCAACAAACTCAACTCACATGTGACATCTAGTCTGCGAATAGGAACCCGGGCCACATTGGTGGGAGGCAAGTGCCATCTCGTTCCCAGGGTCTCTCTTCTCTGCCTCCCTGGTTCAAGCTGGTCACGTGTCTCCCAGAATCTGGGAGGTTCAACGACAATGGAGGCAGAGAAGAGAGACCCTGGGAACGAGGTTGAGGCGAGTGCTCTCCTACTGTGCCACCCTGCTTACAGAAGACCTCAAAATGTGGTAAGAACATCAGTGACACACTCCGATATTGCCTCGGTGTGCCACTTTTCTTGTTATTACCACACTTTGACGTCATCTGTGACCTATTACTGAACAGACGCACGACAACATGGAATCTCTTTGTTAAAATGGCGGTCTTACCAATAACACAGGAAGTGCTGATCACCCAACTTCCATAGTCGTACACTGGACATTTTGCAACGTTATTCCTGAAATCTGATTCAGCCACCTGGTTGCCTGGGTTCAGGTGCACTCTGAGGTAAAATGCCCCATGTGAGAAGTCGGTACAGTCCACCCATTGGCAGTCAATTCTCCAGCTGTAAAGATCATAACATCCTGGGGATATTCCTTGGCCTCCATCCACAGAACAGTTGAATTTTTTGTCATATCCCGGGTAACACTTGGTATCTTCCAAACAAAAACTTGCTTTGTGGCCCTTAGCGATCTTTTCGCCATTCCCTTTGTCTAGATAAAGGAACCAAGGAAAAACAACAGCCAAGTAAGTTCTATCCACCATCTTGCATCGTGCTCCGTTTCCCACACTTACAGTTCAGAAATGAAGCTAAAAAGCTGCACACCAAATTTTGATACACTGCGCCAGCTGTGTCAGGCCGCAACTATTAAGTCACAACAATAAACTTAGCGTTAGATTTTAGACTTGTTTTAGAATTTCGGATGGAAATCCGATGGAACAAGATCTTTTCCAAAATTTCCCCTCGAAATTTTCCAAAACTTCCGTTGAATGGAAAGCGTCCATTTATTCCCCATAGACTCCGGACCATGCGCGTTTTCAAACTTGTCATTACAGACATTCTTCAATTCCCTACGCTTGTCTGTGTTTGTTTCTCTTCTTAGAAAACGTTGATTGACCTCATATGGAAGACTTGCTTTTTCAGATGCATGCAAGGAATTCAGCTCTCTAAATACACCACGCCCTCGCTAAACGTCACAAGGTGTCCCCTCACTCTACTCGTGAGTTTCATTGTCACCTTTGATAAGAATTACAAGCGATAAATAACACTGAAATGTTTCTCTAACTCTGCCCCTCAAGTCAACTTAAACAGTTAAGATCCCAATTCTCACTTATGTCCTCTCGAAATTCTAAAAAAAAAAAAAAACCCGTCAAATAGAAAGCGCCCAATATCATGATTTGGGATGATGTATGAGAATTGAACATTGGATCTTTAAACACTTACTAATGAGGTCATATGAAGAGAACATTTCCATGGAGTGATGATGTTTATGGCATTTGTGCCATTTCCACTTGGATTTGGGTACATTTGGACGGAAATCAGCTAATCCCACGTTATCAATTTTTACGCTAAACCTCAACAGTCGCCGAATGTAATATCTTACGTCGCTGTAAATGATACAAAAAAGATAAAACGTAAACAAAGGCCATGTACACTCCATCAGAATTCTTTTGTGATTCTATTCTATTCTATTATATTCTATTCAGTCCTTCATTTGCGCTATTTATTTTATTTTCTCTTTTTCACTTGAATTTTATAACACCGGTGCATGGGAAAATACTTTCAAGCGTTCCCGTCGTGTTTCCTTGGAGAGTCCTCGATCAAACGTCATTATTAGGGAGCTACATGCAACGAGGACGTCGACAAGGACGGGAACGCCAAGTTTAATGACCAAACACACTTGCTCTGCATGCGCACCGAACGCATGCGTTTTACGTTTTACTACTGAAACATTTTAACAACGACACGAAACCGGCCACATTTGAGGTTACGCACAGTGATGTTGTTGTCGTAAAGAAAATTGTTGAGCGTAACTTTGTTGTCTCAGACGCACGATCAATATTTCATTTTATCTTGACACATCACAGGAATACGACAGAGTTACTACACAAGTGAGTGGCGAATTGACCACACCAATCAGGCAATTTAAAATTACCTTTCAGATATGTATTTCTCCGTCCTAAGCTAATTTACAATAAATAGACATACGAATAAAATTCAAATTAATGTTTACAAGAAAACCAAAATAGCTCGCTGTGAGATAGATTTCACCCCTTGTCTCCCGAAACCTAGCCGTGAGAGATAGCCATTGCACCAACAGGACAACCACGCTGGAAAAACAGCGATCTACTGGGGGACCAGGGAATTTTCATTCTAGGTGGTAGGATACATAGTGGAAGTTATAAGCCTTGCAACCTAACTAAGGATAATGAGATACATGAACTAGTAAGGATGATGGAGGCAGTGTGGCCCAGTTTTCAGGGCGCTTACGTTGAGATCCGGAAATGACCACAAGTTGAAAAAAAAAAAGGATAGGGAAGGAACGGAACTTTATGTGTCTAGTGTTCTAGAGCTAAAGCACTAATTGGGGACACTGAAAACTGAAATGAACAAATTAACGTAAATCAAATCAAATCAAATGTTTGTTTTTGAGGAGATGGGAAAACCGGAGGACACAGAAAAACCTATCGGAGCAGAGTAGAGAACCAACAAACTTAACCCACATATGACACCAAGTCTGGGAATCGAACCCGGGCCACACTGGTGGTAGGTGAGTGCTCTCACCACTGAGCCATTCCTACTCCTTATAAAAAATAGTGAATTTGATCTTGGTAGTCTCTGGTTCAACGTCTCAGCCGCTCTTCTAAAAAGCCAACTGGTTCACCTCCAGACACTCGGGATTCGTAACACTTGTTGTTGTTCTGTTCTGTCCTTTCGTTGATTGTGTTTCATTGGCCCTGGTATGTAAAAGCCGGGGGATTTTTCATTTTCTTTTTGTGATGAAATTTCGAGGTCCTCCCCTTTTCCTTACCTGGTAAACACATGACTCTCCTTCTCAGACAAAAAAAAACCTGTGACCTTCCCCCATTCCTATCTTTCCATTATTTATTGTCGTACATTTATTTTAGGTCAAAATTTGTCTGGAACTTTTGGTCACGTTATATTTATGTTATTAAGCGCAGTGGGCATTGGTCTGTAATCTCGCTCTGCCAGCATGGGCAAGGATTCGCGACGAAATTGGCAGTGGAAACTGCGCTTGCGGCGAATGTCAGGAGTTCGAAAGAGGTTCTGATGTTTCTTCTATTTAATGTGGCTGTCCACTAGTAAGGCATGTCAAACTGACAGCTTCAAAAAACAGTCAAATCAGTGAGACCTTTACCGGTACAAGAGGGCCAACTAGATGGAAAGATGGAAGCCTCGAACGAATACATTCAATTCTCAAACACAATTTTGCCTGGTTTCTAAGACTCGTTTTGGGCGACCTGCCCTCATAAGAAGAATTTCTGTTTCAATCTCCCACCGACGCAGTCCCACAGTTTCTTTAGAAACTAAGATTTTGTTTGCTGCCCTCATAAGGACAAATTTCGCCAAGAGTTTATTCAGGAAAGAAAACGTCAATGGGGCAACAAAGAAAGTATCAAGAAGATAAGTCAAAAGGCCTTTTTCTTGACCTCCGATAATCTTGCCGCTGCGGGAAGATTCCTGCATCACAACTATGATTCGACTACGATAATGACCATCCTCGTGAAACTTAGGAAATTTCAGGGTAAGATTCAAGAACTGGAATCCAGCATAAGAGAACATAGCGATGGGCATTTTCTCTCTAATGGACTTCACTTGAAAACTGGATGCCATTTTCATCACGAGGCAAGCCAAAAAGATTTAAAGGTGAGGGATGGCGCAGTGTTGAGAGCACTCACCTCCCACCAATGTGGCCCGAGCTCGATTCCCAGACTCGGCTTCATGTTGGTTGAGTTTGTTGGTTATCTTCTCTGTACCGAGAGGTTTTCTCCGGGTACTCCGGTTTCCCCTCTCCTCAAAAACCAACATGTGACTTGCACCTATTTGGCTGCTAGAGGAAATAGGCTTTGAGAAAGTCTAATGGAAAATGAGGAGACAAACAAAACAAGAATTCTTCAAGTGAACACTGAGGTAATAGCAAGTGATAAAGATTATGAAATAGAGAGGCAAGATTTAAATCTCAGTGCCATTAAAAACATGAAAGTTCTTGAGATGAGCTGTTTATTGGCCGGACAGGCTAATTTGTACTTGGTACATCATGGAAAGAGCCAGAGAAAGTAGCATATGTAAAGGGACATATCGCTAGTAGGATCTTATCAGGCATGGAGAAGTGAAGGAACGTCAATTTCGGGCTCGGAAATTGATGTAGTGGAAAGGATTGAATGCGACGTTGAAGAGATTTTGGGATCTGCATACTATGGGAGTTACACCTCCTAGACCGGTGATGACTCATGATGAATCAAGTGCTTGACACAAAGTGAGAAAGTCAATCAAGTTCGAGAATGATCATTCTGTTCCTGTTCCTTGGCAAAATGAGTGACCAAGCCTTCCACACAACAGGCCGTTAGCTGAGAAGCGCTTGGAGTCCACAGAGCGAAAATTAGCAAAGAATCCAGAAATAGCGGAGTCGTATCAGAAGGTCATTGAAGAATATTTGGAGAAAAATTACATCCGTTGAGCGAAGTCAGGTGAGCCGACACCCACTGAAGAATGGTTACTTCCTCATTTCCCAGTTATGCGCACCGACAGGTCTACATCGAAAACGAGAATTGCGTTTGATGCGTCAGCTAAGTTTCAGGGAAAGAGTTTGAACAGTGAGGCATTACCGGGACCAAAACTGCAAGCAGACATGTTTAGTATTTTAGTGAGATTTCGAAAGGAACTGGTTGCCCTGGTGGGTAACGTAAGTCAAATGTATCACCAGATTGCCTTAACTTTGGAAGACACGTCACTGCACAGGTTTCTATGGAGAAATATGGACCAGAGCAAGGAGCCAGAAGTTTCGAATTTTTGAGATATGTGTTTGCAGGGGGTTATTGTCCTTTTTGTGCGCAGTATATGTGGCAGAAACATGCAGATGATCACAAAGCAGAGTATCCTGTAGCAGCTGAAGCGGTGAAGAACAGTTGTTACATGGACGATCTGATGCCATCAGTGGAAACGGTGGCAAAGGCAAAGGAAATACGACAACAGTTAACCGAGCTTGGAGATAAAGAAGGATTTCATATCCGCAAATGGATCTCTCAGCATCCTGAAGTTTTCATGGACATACCCAAAGCTGATCGAGCTATTAAAGTGGATCTTGAGAAGAAAGAGTTTCCAGTGACGAAAACCTTGGGAGTCGTTTGGATTGTTCAGGAAGATCAGTTTTCATTCTCCTTTCTCCCGCTACTAGAAGAATTGGTATTAACAAGAGGAACGTGTTGAAGAAAATGGCTTTAATTTATGACCCCTTTGGATTTCTGACGCCCTTCGTAGTGCGAGCTAAAATACCGATGCAGGGAGCTTGGATGGAAACTCTCGGATGGGACGAAGAGTTGCCAGATCGCTTTAAAACGGAATGGAAAAGATGGTTTGAAGAACTAGGAGAGGTTGGTGCAGTACGTGTTTCACCATGTCTGAAGGAAGACAAGCAACTTCGAGATGTTACTATCCACACGTTCTGTGACGCTTCTGAGAAGGCATATGCCGCAGCATCGTAGGTTCGCCATGAGTATGAAGATGGAACTGTAAGCACAAGGTTACTTGCAGCAAAGTCACGATTGGTGCCACTGAAAGCCATGAGCATTCCACGATTAGAATTAATGGGATCACTGACTGGTCTCCGACTGACACTGAAGATATGTAGAGCACTCGAGCTTCCCATGATGAAGGCCACATTTTGGGTGGATAGCGTAAATGTCGGGTTTTGGGTACAAGAACAGAGTCAATATTTGGAACCGTTTATATCCCACCGGATTGGAGAAATTCATGACGAGAGCAGCCCAGATCAATGGCGATACATTGCAACGAAACTCAACCCTGCGGACCATGGAACTCGAGGAATTTTAATTCAAAATTTAATTAAAGATGACTGCTGCTGGTATGGACCCCCATTTCTAAAGATGGGAGAAAATGAGTGGCCAGAGAGAAAATTTGGAAAAGACCCAGAAGCTTATGAGGAAGTTAAATCAGACAATCGAGAGCAGTTCTTGGAAAAAGAGATATGCATGAATACGCAGAGCTATTACGTGAAAGCAATCATACCAAAGACCACACCAGACCCAATGGAATATTGAAAATGGTATAGAAGCAAGTCAAAAGGAAAGCTAGAGATAGGAAGGTCTTTAGTGCGAGTGAACGGTTCGATTAATCGATTTTTAGCGAATGTTAGGAAACCTCAAAATGATCGAGAAAGTGGGGAGTTAAACCCAAGTGAACGTAACAAGCAGAAGAGCAACGAGATTGTTTTCATGACGAAATAAGCAAGATTACGTTACTGAAGATTACACCAAAGCTATATGGGGGTCTCCTTCGATCAAACACGCGACTGCGATATTCAAATGATTTACCAGAAGAGATTAAGTTTCCAACCATCCTTCCAGAAATCACATCGTTACCAAGTTAATTGTGAAGTATCACCATGAGCAGGAAGGTCACGAGATGGGAGTGAACTTCACATTGAACCATTTACGAGAGAGGCACTTTTTGATTCAAACCGACAACAAGTAAAGCGATGTATCAAAGAATGTGTGGAATGTAACAGGAGATTCAGGAGCTGCCCAGTACGACAACAGATGGTGCCGTTACCTAGAATTCGATTAGAGATGACTCAGAAACCATTTGTTAATTGTGCAACAGATTTTGCAGGACCATTCTATACGATGCAAGGGCGAGGCAGACCACGAGTAAAGCGATACCCATGCTTATTTGTGTGTTTACAGACACACTGTTGTCACTTAGAAATTGTCGCTTTTAGAAGTTGTCGCTTTCTTAAATGCGCTGACACGTTCGGTAGCTCGACAACGGTTGCCTAAATTGACCCTCAGTGACAATGGAAGTAACTACGTTGGAGCAGCACGAGAAATCAAGGAACTAGTGGATAGCATGGACCAGGAAAAAATCCAAAGGCTGACTTCCAATCAAGGAATTAAGTGGCAATTGAACCCACCAGAAGCACCACATTTTGGCGGTGTATTCGAGAGTATGATTAAAGCGGCCAAGAGAGCAAATTTATGCAATTTTAAAAGAAGCAGACGTCAATGATGAGGAGTTACAAACAGTCTTTACAGGAGTCGAAAGTTTGTTGAATTCCAGGCTTCTAACTACAGTTAGTGGAGAGGCAAATGACGAGCCTGTGTTGACCCCAAATCACTTCTTAATTCGCCAAATGGGTGGTGAGCTTGCACCAGACACAGTCGATTCGATGGCGGTCAGTGTGCGTAGACGATGGAGACGAGTACAGCAGCTGATTGGCAGAGTATGGAGTCGTTGGATGCGAGAGTACTTGCCAAGTATTGGATCCCGGAAAAAGTGGTTCCTTCAAAGAACATGAAAGTAGGGGACGTTGTGTTGGTAATTGACCCAGACGCACCGAGACGGGATTGGAAGCTCGGACGTTTTGAGGCAGTGTATCCCGGTAAAGATGGACTAGTGCGAGTCGTAGACGTAAAAACCAGGGGAGTAAAAAAACGACGACCAATTTCCAGAATTTCACCGTTGGAAGCTGAAGTGTCCTAAGTGATTTGACGGAACAGTAGCACTAGCCGTTGTGATTGTAAAAGATGTGCACCGTGAACACTGGTAAGAACATTTCAACAGTTTTATTTGTTTAATCAGAGATTTCAAGTCAGGTTCAGCATGAGCATTTATCGGAACATTTGAACAATTTTCTCTATTTGTAAAATAAATCGGTTCAGTGAAGTTTTCAGTTATTGTGAATTGTAAATTCAAGAGGGGGGAAATGTTTAGGAGTATTTTCTTTTCCCCATTTTTATTATGTAAGAGTTCTTTTTTGAAGATTGAACCGGAAGTTACGTTGGCGCGGAATGAATGACACATTTACAATTAGAGTTTAAAAATAAAAGTCCCCGGATTTAGAAAAACGGCGCTTACGCCATCAAAACGTTTATCGTAGTTTTTCGGAACTTTGTTTATTGGAAATTGGATTGAAGACTTTTAGGAACCTGAGGAGAAACAAGCCCCCGCCCTCCCCCCCCCCTCCCCCCAATTAAAAACGTACCTTCTTTAATGTCATAATCTCTGAATAACCTACTTAACCTGATCACATGGCCGGCAGTTTCTGACAAGCAATTTTCCTCCAATGGACACCTCAGTTTCCCCAAAGGTATGGAGTTAATTGTCATGTCGCTTCGAAGAATATCAGTGTCGGGCACAATATCTGGTAACTCTGAAAATAAACACAACGACAATATGAATAAGACAGAGGCAAGATGTGCAATGGAGCGATGCACTTGAGATGTTAGGGCGTGGATGATTATTGATAAGTTGAAGTTGAATGAAGAATAAACTGAGTTTATGTTAATTGGAACTCGGGAGCATCTTGTAAAAGTTCGAAGTGATAGTCTTTTAGTTGGCGACTAAAAATTTAGGAGTCTGGTTCGATTCTAATTTCCAGTTTCACAGCCATATAAACAAGATGTGTCAATCAGCTTTTTATTCATTACATAATATTAGGCGTATTAGAAATATCTGCCACTGGAGGCTGCAAAGACCTTGATCGAAGCTATGGTTATAAGCAGGATTGATTACTGTAATGTTATATTATATGGTTTGCCAGCCATCCATATTCGAAAACTGCAACGCGTTCAAAACGCTGCTGCCAGGCTGTGGGCAAATACTGCGCGCTATTCACATATAACTCCTGTGATGGTAGATCTTCATTGGTTACCCGTTGAATTTAGGATTATTTTTAAAATGATCTTAATGCGTTTTGCGCCATAGAACTATTAAATTATTATTATTATTATTATTATTATTATTATTATTATTATTATTATTATTATTATTATTATTATTATTAACCTCTTACTAACCAAGCACGAGGACCGTATCGGGAAATATTCGCCCAAGGTCGTAGCAATACGGACCGAGCTCAACGTGGTCCGTACAAAAACGACCGAGAGCCAATATTTTGCCGGTAAAATCAGTTCTCAGGTTGAATTCGTTTTAACCTAGGTTAAATTGGTGATCCTCATTTTACCTAGGGTAAATACGCACTCAGATGAATTGAAGAAACTCTTTTTGGAGCCTAAATGAAGCCTAAAGAAAAATTTGGGTCAAGTAAGGATTTGTTTTGGATATTACAAATGGGCATCAATTGACTTATTATTCAGAAGTAAATAATTAAAAGAACTGTTGAGCATGTTCGTGTAGTGGTGAAGACACAGGACTATTAATCTGGATCTAAGTGCATAGTACAGTTCTTTTTTCCCTTACTATGATGTAATGTTGAGGCTGAATGGGTAAGTGAATTAATACAGAAACCGGCAGGATGATACGAAACATTAAAAAGATGTGCTGAGATGAGTAAGACAGAGTTTGAGGGAAAGTAAAGGTGTTTTTACTTGTTTTATAGGGGGTTGATTAGGTAAAATAAGGATCCCTAATTTAACCTAGGTAAAAACGGATTCAACCTGAGAACGGATTTTACTTGCAGCAAATATTAATTCTCCAGTACGGTCCCGAGCAAGCGAGGTTAGACGGTAAGTTGATATGGCATCGTTTCTTTGAGCGATCGAACACTTCTCCACACGGTGAATATTCACGGTAATCTTCGTCTTCCATAAGCGAACTTTGAAAGGTAACCTTTTACATGTAAAACCATGGACTCTTGGTAAAACTAAAGTACGCTTGCTATAATTGTACTATTGCGATCAAACAAATAAATTCCGCTTTTGAAAACCTTTTGTGTTCCGCTCATCTTAAATTCCACGGGAGAGAGAAAAAATCCTGAAACGAACCGTTTCCATGGTAATGGTCCGTACTGTAAACTCCTAGTATTAATATCGTCATGGTGGCAGCCTTAAGTTTCTTCTCACCATCAACACAAATGACTCCAGCTACACTCTCTTCGCTGCTACAAGTGACATTTGCCCATTCGTCTTGCTGACAATTGTAAATGGAAACTTCATCCAAACGGCACTTTACTCCGGAAATGATTACTTTAAGGTTCTTTCCTACAAACACGTTCTCGGTGACTGCCTGACTTGCGAAGCCCAAGTTAAGCTGTCGGCAAACTGTCATGGCTTCCTTTATCCCCCAGCCATCGGAACATACGGATCCCCATTTGTTGTCATGGAATACTTCCACCCGACCCTCTTTGGGGTGCAAGCCACCTTGAAGTCGTATCTGTGGTAAACCAAATTGAGCGTTTTCTTAGATACAATAAGGACTGACACTTGCAGCATTTTCATACCCGCCAACCCGAGCAAATCATTCTTAGTCAGTCTGCAATAGGTAAAAACAAAAGCATCTAAAGAAATTAAGTCGATGAAGTTAATGCAATGTATTGTATTCCACGGATCAATAGGGTCCCTGTAAGTCCAAGAGAATTGATAAAACTTCGAATTACGTTTCGTCGGAAAAAAATGGGAGCGTTGTCTCAGGCAAGTTGATAAAAACTCTCATACACGTCGCGTGGAATTCCCTTTCCAGAGCGGTCAGCAAAAAAGTTCCCGTCGAGGCGGGGCCCAGGAGTTTTGCCGTTTTTCACCGTTGCAACACTTTGTGAAGCATACATGAGTCAAATGACACTAAGCAATTATTGGATGAGGTTGAGCATGATATCATGAATTATCAAAACCGAGGTCTGTGTGTTATCTGCCGAAGCCGAAGGCTGAGGCAGATAACACATTACATCATCAGGTAAGACACTAAGGTAATTTATGAAATCCTTCGCCGGACACCAGCTTTAGGAAATTTGAAGGACATCAGTGGGAGATGCTGACTTTAACGGGAAAGGACAAAACGGGGAGCCCTACTCCATGGAGTACTTAAATGGAGTACCCCTAAAAATCATTTATTGGTCAAATTAAATACTTAATCAACATGGTGAGGCATTTAGATGCACATACCTTGATTTCTTTCCAGCTCTCCGATCGTTACAGTTTGATGCAGTTCAGGAATTGGCAGCCATCTTGAATTTTCTTCTAGGTATCTCATGTATCCCTTATTGTAGTGTATTTATTTATTTGTGCATTTAGACAAATATTCATACAAACCCGTATACCCCTTTATACCCATATAGACCCATGTATGCCCATAATATACCCATTTATTATATAGATATTGATGAAATACCAGGATTTCTCCTTTTGCTAAAAAAATCATATCTTCACCGCACGCAGTGAACATATCATTTTTATCTTTCACATGTGAGGATATAGGTGTTGCCCTGCTAACCAACACGATTAGCCAATAAAACGCGAGCTTTCTATAAAATTCGTATCCCTGCGCGGCCATGTAATATCCTCTATGTATACCCCTGTAGTACACAGCGTATGCCCACTCATGCCCATGTATGCCTCTGTATACCTATATTATATGTGTCAGAACACACCTTGTGGCCTTGAAGCTTTGGCGCGTGACACTTGACGCCAACATCTTCATAGTGATCACAATTTGACTTGTACCAGCCGCGATGCCGACATTGCATGATACTTATCTCATTTCCTTGGCAATAAACATCATCCATTATCGTCTGAAACACACAATCAACGAGTCCATTAGAAAGGTAATATATTGAGTGTTTTTTTGGGGCGGGGAGGTGGGGGAAGGGAGTAGCCCCCTCCTGCTTGGGGGCTTCAGGGCGGTCACCCTGGGAAATTCTGAAATTTTGAAATTGATTTGGTGCCCTCTGGTGCAATCTGAGTCCTCCCAAAGAGCATGTAAATTTATGCCTGTGTCATGGTAACTAATTTATTATCTCATAATATTTGGATTATATTGTGTCTAGTTCACAACACTGACAATATCTTTTTTAGTACAAACAGGATAGAGTATAATGTTTATTTGCTTTGTTGCTGGTTTGATAGAAACACTTTGTTAATTCATTGTTTTATAACTAATTTCTGAATGTTTTGATTGAATGTAAATTAATCATCATCAAAAAGAAGTCGCTGTCATAGTCACTGTCATCATTTCCATCTTTGTTAGCATCAGCGTGTTCCTCGATGTCTTCGAGTGAAAAATGCCCTAATATAGCCCTGGTCGTGTTTTCTTTTCCGCCGATTTTCATCTGATGAAGCCATGATGAATCGATGAATATATTTTGAAGGGAAAAAAACGTTTAAAAGACTGTTTTTTACGAAATAATTATCTTTGATGACCTTTACTCGAATAAAGAAACAGTATCGCGCAATCTTCTTCCTCCCACGTGTACTGGAGACCTGGTTACGACATCTCGTTCCCAATCTTTAGCAACGCCTCGAATGCGAGATAACAGTAGCAGTGAGGTTCATTCTTATGTAACCGTTGAAAGTCAGTATTTCTTTCTAGTTTCAAGTTTGCGCAAAATATACGGATTTAATGATTCGAGGACTTCCTGGTCCAGGAGCAAGCCAATAGTCGTTCTCTTTGGTGCTTATAGAAATGATCGAGGCCTCTGGGAACAGGATAATACCATTCCCGGGCGGGGGGGAGGACTCCCTTATAAGGGCTTAATGGGCACGTGCGGTCAGCCAGGGTATGTTTTTCGGGATTTTTGTCTTAAACAGGGTATCGAATTTATCATTTTTTGTCTTAATCAGGGTATCGATTTATCACTTTTTGTCTTAAACTGGATATCTTTTCTCGGAAAAAATTTTTACAAGCCCTTGTTAATTAATGTTGACTTCCGTTGACTTTGGCATTGATACCAGGCACATTAAATGTCTTAAACAGACAAGGAGTTTGGGCATGACTCTCAAAGTGTGAGGACGTGTCATTCCGTGCTCCGCTCCAAAGTTTTAAAACCTGGCTAGCATGAGCAAAAATTTACGTTTATTTGTTTAAAAACCGATAAATTAGCCAGGAAATACCTATTTGGAAAAAAGAAGACATATTATGTTTGGGACCGGACACGGCTGTTGGAGAAAAAGACGCGAGACTCCTTCAGTAAAACTTCGTTAATATGCTTTCAAAGATTTTTCACACCAAAACTCTCTTACATTTGTGTTTCTATATGTGTGTGTTTCTATGTTTTTGTACGATGCAGATTCTCCTTAACCATTATGTACGTTATAGTTATTGTTAGCAGCCCGCCACAAATTTCTCCCCCCTCAGTTTATTACTGAAGATGGCTTATGATGGGTTCTTGTGATTTCAAAATGTTATCTTTGAATGTAAGAGGATTGAGCAACTTTAAAAAACGACGTTCAATATTTGCATGGCTTTTTAAATAGAAATGATCTACTTAATTATCTGATAATTCTTGGTAAACTATGTATATGGGAGTGTAGAAGAAACAAATCACTTCCAAAGTTTAATCTGTTTCTACACAAAGTAGAGGCTAAGCAGGAGACCGAAAAACTTATTGCTTCAAAAAATAAGAAGCTCCAAGATTTTTGAAAAAGATGGGAACCATTATTATGATATATATATATTTCAAGTTTTCAAACCCGATACAGTCTCTCTGTGATACTACGTGGAGAAAGTTTGTGGCTGGCTCATTAAAATCCGTATTATTTATTTATTTATTTATTTATTTATTTTTTTTTTTTTTTGTTATTTAATTAACTCTAGCTCTAAAACCTAATTTGAAGTATTTGCATCGTGTTTGTGATGTGTTGTGTTATCTACCTCTCTAAAATTGTAACCGCTTTGCCTTGTGTAAATAGTGTAAGTATTATATAGAAAGTAGAATAAGCTAATTAATTGATCATATTGTAAGTAGTGTATGTATTATATAGTATGTAAGGTTAGATAATTACAAAATGGAATTTCAGTAGTGTGTTACATCGTCCGTACTTGTAATTAGGGGTAGTTTCGTGAGTATTGTATCGTAATAACTAAGTGTTGTAAAAAAAAAATAAAATAAAATCATGGTGAAAAAAAAAAACAAAAAAAAAAAAAAAAACAAAAAAAAAAATGTCTTAAACAGGGTATCAAAAATCGGACTTCTGTCTTAAACAGGGTAGGAAAATCAGCGATATTTGTCTTAAACAGGGTCATGGTATGAGGGGCTACGCCACATCTTCCCACCCAGGAAAATATCGAGTTCCCCCGAGGGGGGGGAGGGATGCATGCTGTTATTTTCGCTAGGAGTAGCATCATTCGTCCCCGAAAGCAGCAAAGGTGCAAATGATGCTGCGACGGACACCAGTAAACAAGATGACCGAAGTCATATCCTTATAATTGCTGCAAGAACCCAAGGCCAAACGATGTGCACTTTTTATAAACTGCTAATGCTTAACATTTGCTGATAAACGACACCACAACTCCGTGATAAACGAACGGCTATCAGTTTTTTTTTAGTTCAGTTTTTAGTTTTTATTATGTATTTTGCATAAAATATCACAAAGCTATGCAATGCTCCCAGTTAGCAATAGCTAGTCGAGGCGAGCATTGCTTACAAATATATTCCAGATAAAATGGTTACAAATACATAACTACACATTCACATAAAAACAAATAAATAAATAAAATAAAATAAAATAGATTTAGAATACAGTTAGTGCAGCGGAGAACAGCTTAAAACTTGTACAGTATAACATAAATAAACATGAAAAAAGTAAAAAAAAAGTAAGCTATCAAATTAAGGAATTCCCCCATTAGAACTATGAAACGTTATCCATAGGATCTGATTGGTCGATTGCAGCCCCAGGAAATTTCCTCAACCAACCAGAAGCGAATTTTGAAGTGAATTTTGCGCATCTCTCATTTGTCGCTTGTTATGTTTGTGAAGGCTTGACAAATGAACTAGCGCTTGAAAGTTTTGTCTGGCTATCATGGCGACTTTTCACTTGCCACTTGCCACCCACCCACCATCATTTCAAATACTTCACGTAAAAGTCTGTTTACCTTTCCAACTCCTCTTCCAAAATTTGAGTTCTTTGTTGCCATTGCCGCTGACCCATATCCCAGAGATCTACACACGACATTTGCCTCTCTCAGGCTCCAGTGATCATCACAAATTGTACCCCAAGTATCACGGAACTTTACTTCCACTCGTCCCTCAGAGATCTGGGCGCCACTTCGAAGTCTTATCCCTTGTGGCTTCAAAAGAATTACGATCAATCAATCAATTTGGCACTCTCACAGTGTAAAGAATCAGTTTAAGGTGAGTAAGTTAGTCTGTCGGAGCGTTCGCCTTTCACTGCTTGAAAGAGTGAGTGAGTGAGTGAGTGAGTGAGTGAGTTAGGTAGTAAGGGAGGGGGGAGTGAGTGAGTCCAGGGAGGGAGGTAGAGAGCAAGTAAGTGAGTGGGTGATGGAGGGAGAGAGGAAATGATTGAGTGAGTTAGTAACTCAGCCAGTCAAGTTGCTTTGCCTACCAGTCATTCATCCCGTCTTACAATTAAAGGGAAATTGCCTTCCTTTGTTAATATAAGGTTGCCTAATTTTTGCCCGGCAGTTCAAATCCTAAATCGTCTCATCTCTGATCTCAGAAATACCGTTCAAATCGTAAAAACAGTTCACTCTCTACCTTACCTTTTCTGCCCTTCGGCGGAGGCACTTGATCCTTAAGACTTTACCAGGCTCACACTCTGAGCGACCCCACCCTGCATGATCGCATGACACGATAGACGACTCGAACCCTTTACACGTCACCTGGTCCAGCCAGTAGACGGGTTCCTCCTCCTGCACTATCGACGAGTACGAATCCTGTTCCTCGGTGTCTGGGAATCCAAGCTGACCACACAAAACGAATGAGTTAAGAGGTATCCAATTGGAAGGACAAATGTAGCCCCACTTCCCCGCCGTCGAGTGTTGAATTTGAACAACACCCTCTGAAATGTAGTCATCAATAATCAGGCCAAGTAGCCTAACGTTAATGTTTGCATCTTCCTCGTGTTCCTGTTAGGAGAAAGAAACACTAGTGAACATAACAACGACAGTAGGAACAGCAAACAATAAAAATAACAACATTGACAGTAGCAAAAGCATTTAACTATAAAAAAGTGCGATAAAGTATATCTAAACATATACTAAAAATTGGTTAAAACTTTGTTAAGAAAAGACGGCGTTTCGACGTTAGCTAAACGTAGTCATGAAGTCATGATCAAAGTAATTTGAAAATTGCAATCTATAAATACTAAAAGAACAACAATAGATTATTTAAAAAATTATTATTACTATTATTATAATAATTATAATAAGTATAATAATTATTATTTTAATTGTTTTAAATGTGGTCTGTGCGATACAGATTATGTTGAGTAATAAGCCCGACACCTTCACAAATGCATTGCTGAACACAAAAATTCGGCAATTCGTCGGTATTTTTGCAAGCTCATAGTAGTAAAGAAAGAATACCAATTTAAGGTCTTAAGAAATACGAAATGCTCCTCATTAAGAGTCTCAAGCCTAATTTGAATATCCAGACGGATGCCATTATTTGCCAAACGTTTTGTTTAATTTTCATTGTTTCTTTCTTTCTGGGCTTCTTATCTACTAATAGGGCGTTTTCAACCAACCTCTTGAGACACCAATAACAATAGAGAAATGCACGACTTCTGGTGGACGAACAAAAGCGGCTAATGAGAGATCTTTTGTTTTCGTCCACGTGAAACCCTAGCAATTGCTGGTTTTCACGCACGTGATCAACAGCCATGTTTTTCAACGAAAACAAAAGGAAGCGTTTGCATAATAATAGAGTTAAATTCCCGGAGGATTTGGTCGGGGCACCAACATGGCCGCCTTTTCTTTGTTTAGGGCACCAACATGGCGGTCGTGACGTCATGTGAAAACCGAGAATACAGTTAGTTGCCGAGAATGTTTAATGAAAATCCCACGGCCTTCTAAAAAAGAAAGGAGCTTTTTCACCAATGGCTTGGGGGGTAACAAGCAAACGTTTGTCATTTAAGGGTTTTGTTTGTCATAAAGAGATTACGATAAAGCTAATTTGTATTTTGCAGAGAAGTTTTCGGTATTCTTGCCGACATCGTTGCTTTAAGATTAGAAGTTTTTGTTTGTGAAGTTTTACCTGAGCAGTGCTTCTCGCGGGCTCTGGGATAGTTGTCATGTCATACGCATGCAACTTACACATGACCGAAGCAGGGTTGATGTCGCGGCAGTTATGTCGGCCCCATTCTCTGTGAGAACAGTGCGCAATAGAATCCTCAGTTCCAGTGCATCTGATGTCGTCCAACCAATACGACATAGATCCACGACCGAAAGCGCTTGGCCTTGGAGAAGAAAAACAAAAACATTCGTCAAATAAATCTGTTTAGGCATCAAGGTCTTAGGATAGAGCTAAAGGTACAATTCAATAACTTACAGATGACACAAGAAATAGCAAAAAGAGAAACAAAAATGAAGATATTGAGAAAAGCATTTTGAAAATAGAAAGCACGTGAAGCTGGCGTTTCTTTCGGGCGGCTCAAAGTAGACGTAAATGGTGCGGGGCTCTTACCATTCTCGTTCCCAGATCCCTTCGTTTCTCTTAGCCGGCGGTGCCGTCGCTCGAGAAAACGAAGGGCCCTGAAATAGAAGTCGTCAATAGAACTAAACGTGGCGGCGCTTAGAAGTATTGGATTCGAAGAGTCCATGTGAAGCTTAAAGTAGCCTCAACTTAGATAATGTGAACCTCTTGCCGAACAGAGAGAAGCAATAAGTAATATCGTAGGTTTAAACAAAGACACTCTGATCATTTTACCGACCGGCCGCGCCACATGCCCCGATTGGGCTTGAGAGCAGGAGGTCGTGGTCGTCGGCTAAGCCAACACTCTGTCTCTTAAAATGACCGAATGAAATTGCTGCCCTTGTAAAACATTCGCAGATTGTTTGACGCCGATCGTAGATATTCCTCGCCAGAATGAACAATAATGAACCGTGGGCCACAACTACCATCACAAGAGTAGGCTACTTTTCATTTTCAATTTGTCATGGGTTCTCTACGTCACAAAAAAGCAAAAATGAAATCGACATGCTGTGCGCTTCTTTGTCCTCGTCGTTTGTTTAATGGAATGAATGTTTCTGTCCGTTTTTCTGACGCAAAACGGTGCTCCCAAAAAATCGCTTTTTTAACGTGTTGGTACAGAAATCTAGTTTGGAAGGTGCATGCCCCTAGTTATAAACTTCTGCCTCTGTGCGATGCGGGAAAAACACCGAGAAGGGCTATATCATATTCTGAATGATATCAAAAATCATACCGAATTAACGCCGTTTTTAAGCTCGGTTCACGAGAAAGAAACCTTTTTGAGATGTTCTGTGTAAACGTTTTAATTGTTGAAGAACTTATCCTGATAAATTTGTTCGAAAACGTCAGCTATTCAAGCTGAACATGGAAGAAATGATTGAACACGATAACGAATGTGCTTTCCCTCATAACTGGCCCAAAAATATCTGTTACAATTATGGTCATTAATGTCATCATCAAAGATTCCTTCAGTTTCGCTGGACCAACACCTATAGTCATAACCAGGGGCCCGTTTCTCGAAATGTCCGAAACATTTCGGGTCCGAAAAGGCATTTGTGAAACTGCTAACCGCTTGTTTTGGAGCCGATCTTTTATCATGTCGTTAAGGTAACAAAAAGAATAAAGGGACTGTGAAGTTTGACGACTTTTAAATCCTTTCCGTTCTTGAGATGCAACACGCCGGGCTGGCGAGGGATTAAAATCGGCACGCTCGTTAGCCCGCAGTAACTACTTTTGCTCAGCGGGTTTTCGCAAAAGTGTTGTTTACTTATCCAATATGGCGGAACTCATCGTGAATATACACGATACTGTTACTTCTTATATTGCTAATGCACCAGATAAGAATTTAGCGACAAAAATTGGCGATGAACTTTTAAAGCTTTCAAGAGCCGTAGTTAAACACCACACGTTTCCAGAACAACAACGTTACAAGTTTTATCTGGCACAGCCCTCAAGAATGCTCGCAAGAGAGGTTTACAGGTGGAATAAAAGCATCTGTAGAATGCTGAAACGTTCTCCGTCACTTCGCAACCCCTGGGGAATAACACTTAAAAGAAGCCTACCACTCGAGCTGTTTGATACCTTAAAGACAACTGTTATTGCCTATGGCTGGGGACAGGTGACCAGAAGTACTAATCACGTGGAGGAATTAATAATAACAGAAGAAGATCATTTCAACAGTCTTATAATGTCTTGGAGCAACAAGTTTCGACGTCAGCTGGAGAAGACAGAAGTGCTAATAAAAGTGGAGCAAGACGGTGGATATAGTCGAGTGTTGATCGA
The DNA here is from genome assembly GCF_036669935.1 of Montipora foliosa. NCBI lineage: Eukaryota > Metazoa > Cnidaria > Anthozoa > Scleractinia > Acroporidae > Montipora > Montipora foliosa. Next base: position 18,971,550 of record NC_090874.1, on the reverse strand, counting down.
TGCAGCCAGGCCAGTAAAGATAAAGTACTCTAAGAACCTAGAAATGCTTACTTTGTCTCTCAGTTATGGCCACTGGAACAGAGTAGGTGTTCCTCAACATTCCTTTTACCGTGGTTGAATATTGTGAATTATTGCTATATAGGGATTTAGTCTGTGGCATCAGTATAATGTTTGATTTTAATATACTGCCTGGAGTTATTTAGGGCCTCTTTTTAAGGTCTGTAAGGACAAAAAAAAAAGTCCTTTATTTTCATCCTGCTAATTCTTAACTTTTGTGATTATGTTTCTAAGAGGGTAAATAGTCAGTCAGGTATACTTTGCACAATATTTTTTTACTATCAGCCTATCTACTAAATTGAATGGGGTTAAGAAATGTTTATTGCCCACAAAAATGTTCTCAGTCCTGATTTTCTTCATTTACCAGCCCTCCCTGCCAATAAATGATGTGAACTACATTGCTTTTCTAAGTAAATTAATCATAAACAGAATTATAACTTATAACTGGCAGTGAACCTCTAGCTCTTGGCAAATTGCTTCATCAGTTTCAACTCTACTGAAACCAAGAAAGCAATGAAATACAATTGTATGTTAAGCTCCAACACTAATAATTTACAAGTTGTGTTCAACATTGAATGAGTGAAATTGACAATTCTGTCTCATAATGTTGCTCCCAGCCCTCCCTGCCAATAAGTGATGAGAGCTACATTGCTTTCCTAAGTAAATTAATCATAAACAGCCTTTTTCTTTACAACAAAGTTTATTGATAAGAAACAATCCATGAACATTCTGAAAGAATATTGATCAAAAGTTTCATAATTGACATGTTATAATGTTTACATCAGTTGTTAAACCAAGAAAGCAATGAAATATGTTAAGCTCAAACACTAATAATTTATAAGTTGTGTTCAACAATGAGTGAAATTGACAATTCTGTCTCATAATGTTGCTCCCAGCCCACCCTGCCAATAAATGATGAGAGCTACATTGCTTTCCTGAGTAAATTAATCATAGACAGACTTTTTCTTTACAACAAAGTTTATTGATAAGAAACAATCCATGAACATTCTGAAAGAATATTGATCAAAAGTTTCATAATTGACATGTTATAATGTTTACATCGGTTGTCAAACCAAGAAAGCAATGAAATATGTTATTATTAATTAAGCTCCAACACTAATAATTTATAAGTTGTGTTCAACAATGAGTGAAATTGACAATTCTGTCTCATAATGTTGCTCCCAAAAATACAAATGTAAGAATAAAAAGTCTAGTGAGGTTTTACAAGAAGTTTCGCAATAAGCATGCTGCAAATCTCCTTGGAAAGCAGAACGTGAGGCTGAAATCGCTAGAAAAATACACTGAGCATGTTGCAGATTTCTTTATCAAGTTCTGCATTGTGTGCAGATCTGTAAACAGCCTTATAAAGGCTTGATGAACAATAAACACATTTTGCTTGGTTTTCACCCATTTCAAAACCACAGTAACAAAACCCAGGGAGGTGAGCCTCTTTAGGTGTGTACTTGTCCTTGCACTTGACATAACGAAAGTGGAATGGGTCTGTTTTTCTAAGCCAGATAGAGCTAATGTACTCATGGCGCATAACTAACCTCCAGCGAGTTGTGAGGGTAGCGTGCCGTGCAAATGATGACAGGGTTACATGTTTAGCCTCGCGGCCTTGCATTGTGTTAATGCCTAATCCCAATCCAAATTCTTTAAATAATGCTTTGTTGTGAAATGGAATTGCATATCCCACAGTCCAAACTGTAGGATTAACTGATTTCAGTAAAAGGGAACAGGTATTAAAGAATAACTGGCAGTGAACCTCTAGCTCTTGGCAAATTGCTTCATCAGTTTCAACTCTACTGAATTTTGACACTGCGTCACGCAGTTGAAGGGCAGCAAATGCAATGGAAACAAGTCGAAGTAATTCAGGCCCAGTGTCATTTTCTCTGCTTAGGGAATCAATAAGGAACATAAATTTGTGGCAAAAGCATTTGGTTTCTTTCCCAGTGAAACGATATTCAAATTTCTTTTTTCTGCCTTCCTTGAGCCACTTGTTTAGCTTCTTATATAGTCTAGATGCACCAACTTCATTCTTAACTGAAAGCATGAATTTTTTAAGTGGACTTTCATTAGGCAGGGTTGATACATCACAACCTGCCACAGGAATGTCACTTCGTGAAATTGCTTCCTCCAAAAGTAAACAATGGATATACTGCCAAGCATTGTTTGAATTATGCAATGGCTCTGCTACAGCAAAGTCTACCAAATGTCCGATAATAGGTTCACATTCCTGCCTAGATTTCTGACCTTTGATGAATTGGGTAAGTTTGCTACGCTTGGTTGAGGGGGCTAGATGTGTGGCATCAAGCTCATTTTGTTTTGCTTTCACCCTGGATGCTGCAGAGAGCCTGTCATTGTATTTCCATGGTTGCCATGTACACTCCTCACTCTCACCAATTGACCCACTGACAGTGTCTTTGTTAGCTTCATGAACATTTGCAAAGGTAGAAAAGTAATGTGCTGCATTACTTAACTCACCAGCAAATGTTGCGAGCCACTTCATGTCAGAAGGGACTAATTTGAACTTAAATTGCACGGGATACCCTGCCACAGTATACTTCTTACTCTCAACATAAGCAATGTCAGAAACTAATTTTTTTGCATAAAGCTTCATTACAACATGAGACTCAGAGCAATTAGCTCCAGCAAGAAGGAAATTCTCATTCTGGCTAGCAATTCGTTCCCCTACATTAATGAAAGAAAGAAGCCATGCAGTAGCCTCATCGTCCTTGCCAAACGGTGCCCCATCAGCACCTATGGCTACTTTGAAATTGTATGGGGCCTCGTTAAAATGATGAAGAAAAGGTGATCCATCCTCGCTTAAGACTTTATCAACATGAATGTACAAATTTGCAAGTTCAAGTAGAAATTCTTCTAGTTGCCTGAAAGCTCCTTCTACTTGTTCATCTTCCCCCAGGCTCCCACAGAATTCAGATTTCATATCCAACACTGTACCAATTTCAACAGATTTGAGAAAGGAAATAACCTTTTCATAAGTTAGAATTTTAGGTACTCTCACTCCTGAAACCTTAATGCTGCTTCTATGAGCACTATTTCCATTAGACTTCATGCACAAGCTTTGCCTAACAGATTTGTACTTTTCTTTGCTGATTAAACCTTTACAATAAAGAACCTTTACACTTCTCACTGAATTGTCAGTGCTTCCTTCAAATTCAGCTACTGCTTTGTTTACAACTGATGGAAGTACTTTCCTTGTTTTCTTAGAGCATGTAATGTAGTTCTTT
>NC_090874.1:18948242-18963242 GCF_036669935.1 Montipora foliosa | reverse complement strand
TTCACACCAAAAAAATACAAAATCAATCTTATCCGTACACTTTCTTTTCGTTGTTATCGTATTTGTTCGTCTCCCTTTTTTATTGTTGTTGTTGTTGTTGTTACAGAATGCCTGGTTATCCAGTAGTATCGTAAATTATTAATGGTGTTTAGGAAGACAACAGCAAAATGCTGAACGCCCAACAACGGTACCTAAAAAGATAACTTACATAGTCCTATCCTACTTGGGTTTACGGTTGCCTGCATCGACCTTACAGTATTTTCTAATTGTACCGGTAACATCGTCGTTTTTCCCGAATAAGGACAAATTAGCTCCATCTCTTATGTCCAAAGTTGTCTATAAAGCTAGTTGCTGGGATTGTAATGAAATTACATCGGTACAACAAATAGGCTACATGACCAGAAATCTGAAGACCTCAAAGCGTTGTTACGTAACAACACGTCAGCTCTGGCTGATCACTTAATCTCAACTGGTCACATCATAAAATGGGACCACTTTTAAATTCTAGCCACTGGGAGGTCCGACCAACATTGTACCATAAAAGAAACTCTTTTTCTTCGTGATCTAGCAGCGAAACACCGTATCTCAGTCCATTAATAGTTTTATACATGCGTATTACGTATATGCATTTACTGTGTATATAGTCTCTTTTGTTTTCATTGTTTCTTGTATACATTACCTCCTTTTGTTACTATCAACGTTAGATCATAAATACTCTTGTTTTCCGGCCATTCTAACTGGATCAAAAACAATACACAAACTGCAGTGATAAACATAATGCATTTTAATGTTTATCACCGCAGTTTGTTTATTGTTTTTATCAATGTTACCTCACAAGCTACTCAAATTACTGCAATAAATTTAAACAATTTGGGAATTTAGCTAACGGCTACTTTTTAGTATGTATGTTGAGACATATATACGAAACGTTAAGTCAGTAAAAATTTATTTCAGTTATGCACTTCTTCAGCCTCATGTTTGTCACCGCAGTTTGCGTTTTATTTCAAATCAAGCTTCGTTGGCCAAAGAGGAAAAGTATCGGAAACCTGCTTTGATCTGGATGTGTCACGTGGTTTAGATCTTTCACAACGCTTGTAAAAACAGCACCTTAAAAGATGGAGACAATGCAATCATTCATATCTTATGATTATGTAACTCACGCTTGGACTGCTACCTGTGACTGTAACGAAAGGAAATTGTGAATCAATAATGATTCAGTGTTAAAATATAATATTTTATCCTTTCTTTTTAAAATTTGCCTTCATAGAGTAAATATAACGAATTTCCATAGGATATTTTCAACAGCAAAGCCGAGGGACAAAAATAATCACATAACAGTTTGGTGTAAATAATCCTTGACGCCCCGGCCTTGACGACCAAGCAAATTAATGCTGAAGGCTGGTCATTTTTCAAAACAATGAAATGTGAGATTTATAATTGATTAAAGTGGGTGCCAGCTTTAATCCGGCAAGGTTCAATTCGATTTTTGCTGTAAGATATTTTAACTTGGGCCCTTAGATTCTTTTTAGCATTAACTCACCCTTTGTAGTATCGCATCGCTTCTGGATATCCCAGCATTCGACATACAACGTTGGCTGCGAACTTATCCCATCCGTGATCACAGACACCCCTCCATTCTCCATTGTGTTCGACTTCAACGATGCCTTCAAATCTGTGTTTTCCTCCTCTAAGACGAATACCAGTTAATCCTTCGGTGATTTCAGTTATCAAGAAAACGCTAAGAAAACTCAACAAACGCGCTGTTTTGGACATTGTGGTGCTGGCGGAGTTGATCGAACGAGGATTAAAATACGTCTGGTCAAATGAGATGATCTCTTCCAAATGAGATGAACTCTTCCAGTGCACAGCTCAGCGCAGCTAAAAGAAACCGGAATTTCCCTTGCTGTTGGCTGTGACTGTGGATAGCTGCACCACAGACAGGAAATCGGATAGGGTAACCCCTCAGGAGGCCCTGTTAAATCTGTTTTGCTCAATAGAATCAATAGAGTGACACAATGGCACTTGTATTACGACTTTAATAGATAGCTTCAACTTTGAGAACGTATCGAACTACAATCAGTGACATTTTGTAGGTACACTGACGGAATTAATCGGGCGTATTGTAGGTTTACAATTAGCGATGTTGGGCATGAAGAAAGAACATACAGGGTACTTTTTCCTGCATGGTTCCAACAACTTGTTGTCTCAAAAAAGGAAAGATAAATCTGATAAATAGAAAACGAAAGGAAGAGGGCCATGAGTAAAAGATATACGGTACACCTTTGTTAAGCCAAGAGAGAGGGAAACAACCATTGAGAGATTCGCGCCAATTTTTGCGAAGGAAGGATTACATCCGTTTTATATGGTCATACAAAGGTCATATCATCGTTTCTTAATACCCGATCGGTCAATTTTTTTCCATTTCTATTCCCATGGTTTCCAAGTTTTCAAAGATTTTAAAGCAAAATTACCCTGCAAAAACATGATATCGCTTATGTCAAGCCATTTCATAAAACGTGATTCACTTGAAGTAGCAGTGTTTTTACGCATTCAATTTATCAATGACGTTCCTTTTTGTCATCATTCTTTCATCCAATCCGCCTTCTTCTCATTTCCCACAACGGCATATGGGGATCGAAATGTAGACTCCCGTGAAGATAATGAGCCTGCTACCGAAGTAAAACAGCCAATTTTACAAACATCTTATATTAAGAGCTCTGAAATTATAGGTCAAGGTTACTTCAATGCTTTAGGACGTGACTTTGTACTCGTTGTCACTGCTTGAGTGACACTTAATTGTGATGTGACACCGATGAATTTGAGGAACTGCAGACCTAACATGCAGCTCTCTTTCTTCATTGTCGATTATGCTCTTTTTTGTGTAACTCACTGGTGAATCGATGTTTGATTTGATGACGCTTGAGTATCAGTCCGTATTTCCCTCCATCCGAAGTCATGATACTAGCCACTCGCTGTTTAAAAAACCCGCCCTAGGGGTTAATGTGAAAATGAAGTTGGTTCTGGAGGCTACAGTGACCTATTCGATCCTCTCATAAATGTGAAGTGGCTTTGTAAACGTATGATTACTGTACAGGAGCCTTCTGAGACATTACCAGTACTAGTCATAAGATAGTGAGATGGTTTGAGATGGTGATTTGAATTTCATCCCTTTAACTGCTTTAAGACTAACCCCTCATACTAGCTCGTGGAAAAGTTTTTTTGAACAAATCGATATCTTGGAACCGACAAGCAATACAATTGCCAACCATTGCAAACTGCAAAAAATGATACTGGCCACATGTATGTGGGTGTGTGTTCAATCTTTTCTGGTGTGGCTTTCTTTTATCTTCCTCTCTCGCCAGGGACGATTTGATAGGACTCCAGCACCCTCTCTCTTTTTTTTTTCCTGTGACGAACATCTCTGTTCTGCTTTAGCCTAACATTGTATATATTAAGCGTGGTTCTAAGAGGATTAGGCTCTTTACTTGAGAGCCTTGTCACGTCTTTACGTACGTAGAGTGTTTGGTAATAAGAGCCGACTCCTTTGCGCGCCGACAGTGCTAAATCGAGAACACAAGGACCCACTGTTTTCTCCAAAGATTTAGCGTTGAAAGAGATTCTCAACGAATTTATTATTGACTAACGTATCCACTTACAAATACATTTGAGCGCACGAATATTTCGATCCCCACGGCTGATGACTTTACTCATTTTACTAATTGATAAAAGTCAATTTTCAGTAAATATATCAGCTACAACGATTATTTCGGATCCGGCATAAGTAGTCAAAGTCGTGGTTTCGCTCCAGCAGCTTCGAAATGCGCTGGATATTACTAGCCAGTATCGCGTTCTTAACTGTGGAACTTTCGATATCTGTAAAAGTTCGCTTGGTTGGAGGAAAACACAGATACGAAGGTAGAATCGAGGTATTTTACAGAGGAGTGTGGAGAGCAGTTTGTGACCACAGATGGAACAAGAAAGCAGCGAGGGTAGTTTGTCGAATGCTTGGGTACCCGGACGCCTTGCGTTTCACAAAAGGGTAAGTTCCGGTAACTATAATAATATGCTTGCAAAGCGTTTGACGCCAACAATACTTCGATTGCTCTGTTGATAGCGAAGGGTTTTTACTTTCCAGCGCTTAATATTTTGGCGGACGTAATTCAAATCTCAACAGAATATGCACGGGCAATTTTTCCGGAAACCACTGACGTTGCACGAACCATGTAGTGCTTTCAGTAATTAATTAAATTGCTATCCTCCAATTTGGGTCAGGATTTTCCTTGCAGAGATTGTAGAGTAAGGTATACAGTTTGTCACTGAATCATTCATGTCTACACCCAGAAAATTGTGATTGCTACGATTTCATCACATAACGAACACTTCCGTTCATTTGAGTCACGAAATCGCTTCAAGGATAAGTTTGCATACTAAGAAAGGAATACCAGTGGATTTCTTATTAAAGCAATCCGCAGGAGGAAGGCAAAAGTATAAAAAAATGTGTCAATCCCAAAAGAAAGCCATTTTTACAATATCTATAAATATAACTACTTCAATTATCTCTATTATGCAATGGTACATTCTGGAAGGATTGACGATATGCAAGGTCGATTGAAGGAAACCCCGAAAAATTTTGATTGCCTACCTGGGTGACTACCCAGACCGATCTTTGCACCTGTCTGTCTTCAGTTTATTGTGGACCCCATCCCTGGTGGAGAGATTATTGCTTGTTAGAAGAGTTCCATTTGTCCAGATGCTGGTTTCTAGCGGACTGCTCGAGCTAGCATCCAAGGGGAACGGGTCTTTTTCCCGTCCAAATTTCGTGGGTAATTTCTTTGTTTCGTCCCGACCGATTGCGTTTGGGCTGTAAATAGTGAAGTGGTAGAACTGCGAGCGGAAAATGAGACTGATGTACCTATGCTCCGTCCCAAATCACTTTTCATTTCCCTCACCTAAGGGATAATTTGCCTTGGAACAGGCCCTTGTGGAGGGCCCGGTATGACCAATCGATAAAAACCGATATCGGAAAACCGTTCGATAAATCGATATCAATCGATAATTTTTAATTAATCGATATCGATTTTATCGATCAATCGATAGAAATCGATACTCACAGTCTTCCGCGTATTTAACGATATCGATTTTATCGATTAATCGATTTTAACGGAGTATCGACATTTAGCTTGAACAGTTTCTGAGTAAATACAAAAAGCGGTTATGTTATGTTGCGTTTCCCCGTTGAATCATGCCAGGGAATCGTGTTAATATTATTTGATTATCAGTATTCATTCAATTATCGATTTGTTAAATAAATCTTTAAATTCGTCCTACTTGATTCATTGAATCGTAAGAGTGTTTTTATGGAAGATTTGATACATTTTAGAAATTCGATAAAATCGATAACATTAATTTAAAAATCGATAATTATCGATTACTCACAACGTGTCCTTTTATCGATTTTAATCGATTTCCGATACAATTTACTAATTTTTATCGATTGTTATCGAATGTTATCGATTATCGGTTTTATCGATTGCACATGCCGGGTGGAGGGGGAAAAATGGAAACTGGATTCCAACAATTATGTGAGATGTGTTTGTTCTTCATCTGTACTCAGACCGCATGCATTTGGTCGGGGAAATGGAAAATTCTGGCTAGATGACGTCAAATGTTCCGGAGAGGAGGAATCTATTGATAAGTGTTCCCACAGACCTTGGGGCTGGAACAACTGTTTGCCATTTAATCAAGCCGGTACAGTCTGCAAAAGGCATATGAGCGACTTAGTCATTGAGCCAGAACCTTCAATATCGAGCCGCGAGGTACTTCGTATTTGCACAACATACGTTCTCCTTATATCATTTTTAATTATGGAGTGCTCGAGTAGAGTGCTTATAGATCACAAAGTCATTAATTATTAGGACATGTGTGTCATGACTTAGGACGCTTTCAATTTGACCAGAAGTTTCATTTAAGAATTTCGATAATTTCATATGGCGAAGGGAACAGTTTCCGGTTGGCCGATCTAAGGAGTATTGCCCCAATTGCGCGATTTTTCGGCTATCCTGGAATTCCGTAACGTTAGGACCACTTCGCGAGGAATACCCAAATTTCCCTTTTTTTTCCCGCAATATATCTGTTCCATTCGATTCCATACCCGGTTTTTTTCCAAATTTTTGGTCGAACGAAAAGAGTCCTTAATCCTTTGGTGGGGTCAATTGCATCAATTGTCTGTTTGTTCTCAGTAGATACGCGGCCTTTAAAGCATTAGCACAATGTTTGCTTCTTGTGTGCTTGGAACGACGAAGATCAAAAAGAAAGTAAATTGGCGAGCGAAACCTCTGGAGCGGGGATATTGGAGTTAGGGAAAGGGTATTGCTGTCTTTGTTCCCTCCCCAATCCCTCGCTCAACTCGCTACGCCCGCCAATTTGTTTTTGTCTTGTTCTTTCTTCTTATTACGTTCCTCTGGGTGCCCTGCTCCCAGGATAAACTATTCACACAAACATCAAAAGTCGATAGAGCGGCAATTAAAATCAAAGCCACATTTATTATTTCAGCCACTCACATTAAATACTGGAAATCAAATGAACCAACCATGTCGAAAAGCAAACGCACTCTCCAGACACTCAGCGCGGGAACGATTGGTCTGGCGTTTTCACTCCGATTGGCTGATAACGATGAAAACACAAATCGACTGAACCCCTAAATTAAATTGGACCTCAAATTGAAAACTAATTTATGCGCAAGATAACGGTTGATTCCTTTGGTTGACTATAATAATAATATAACGATAATCAGTTTATTTAAGTCCCAAGGTTTTTTAGCCGAGTACGAGTGCTCTACTGATTGGGGAGACCACAAATCAACTGAAATCAGAACAAAGCAAATCACTCCTCTTTGGGTCTCACAATAAATGAGGACAAAATGCGTCCTTTGAGCAGACTATAAACCTTAGGCCCTGTCTCAAAACTCTTGCTTGTATTTCCAAAGAGATACGCAGGGCACGGAATTCGCGATGTTGTGTCCTGGCCTCTGCGTGACATAACGGGGGCATCTTTCTGTTGTGTGACCTCCCTTACCACGGTGACACTCATAACTAATATTTACAACTGAGCAAACAAAATCTAAGTTTACTCGAACCATCGTCAGACCCACTGAGGATGTTGTTTTAACTGATTGAATTTTATTGAATGGATTTGCTAACCAAGTCATGCATGTATTAATGCTCATGTTCAACGTTCTCTTTTTCACTTCCATTCCAGGTGCGAAAAGTCAATATCAGATTACTGGGCCCTGTTGTAGATGACTACATATCCGAAGGTATTGTCCAAGTAGAACACAAAGGGAAATGGGGCTACATTTGCCCCTCTGCTTGGACGCCTGTCAACTCGTTCGTTTTGTGTGGTCAGCTTGGATTTCCAAACAGCGAAAAGCAGGGGTCGTATTCAGTTGCATTACAGGAGCTAGAGCCGGTTTATTGGCTAGATGAAGTCAGTTGTCAAGGGTGGGAGTCATCCATTGTGTCGTGTCTGCATGCCGGGTTTGATCGTCACCAGTGCAGCGATACAGGAGCGTTGAGGATCAAATGCGTTCGAAGAAATATCACAAAGGTTAGTACTAGCTCAGGCACGCGAAGCGCGCCAGCGGAGCACCATGGGTAAGATTTTTTGGGAATTCTACCGATGCGAGAAATTTTGGTTATGACGTCAGCGTACGCCCGTCCTTTCGCCCGAACAGACTAGGATCCTCAACTCGACTCTATTATAAGTCTTTCGCGATTATTCGGCCTCGTTCAAGTCCTACAATATGGGCAAAGTATCCTAAAAATAAGACGCTTCTTTAAGCGTTTACTCGGAATACCTTGAGGCGCAGAAGTAGGGTGATCAAGGGCGGATCCAGGATTTTTCTTAGAAGGGGGTGCACCCCTGAGAAATGACTTAACTGACGGGTCACGTAAACAGATTTTGTCCCGTCAAATTCGTTGTTTAAGTAAGGCCAGTAAGAATAAATAACCCGGGAGCTCCGCTTTTAGGCTTGGCTAAGTCTATATATTAGATGTTCTACAAGAACACAAATCCTCCTTTGTTTTAGATCGAAAAAGTCAATTGAAGTAAGTGCCAGGGCGTCTCTTATCTTTTTACACACTTTGGTCGCACTGATGAGCCAGGGCCACCAATATGTAACCCAAAACAAAATCCAATTTACTTGAAAAGTTAACTTAAGATCTCTTGAAGAGATTTGAAGCATGTTAGATCATCGCTATCACGAAAATTATTTGAGCAGTAACGAAAGGGAAGCCTGAAACGGTATTTGAACCCACGATCTCTGCACTACAGGACCGATATGAAACATTTCCCGAGATTAAATTTTTTGTGGGGGAGTACATACGACGGTGTTTTATGTACTGTTTAAAAAACGACCAGCAATGTTTTATCGGGTTTGAAAACACGAGGCGTAGCCAAGTGTTTTTAGACCCGATAAAACACGTGCTGCGAGTTTTTTGAACGGCTTCAAACACATTCCACAAAAAGCGTGTGCCTCGGGAGTCCGAACAAAGGTTCAAAATGTGATTGATATAAGCATGCAAGAAAACAGGCCGAGCTTCATTACTATTCTATTCAATTCTTCATATAAAGCATTCTATTGAATATTGTTTTATCGGTTAAAGCTCATACACGTGACGTCTTATCGATGTTTTGATATGCTGTAAGGTTCATGAATTATGAATGAGTCTTTCAAGGAAAAACCATTTTCCTTTCTTCCAGCCTTTGGACGTAAGACTTCGAAGCGGTGTTTTAGTGTCAGAGGGGCGAGTAGAGGTTCAATATCACGGCTTCTGGGGCACAGTATGTGATGATCACTGGACGATGAAAGAAGCCAATGTCGTCTGCAGGTCACTTGGGTATGGGTCAGCGGCAATGGCAACAATAAGTGCATACTACGGAAGAGGAATGGGAAGAGTAATGTATCTCTTGTAGTCTTTTGTCCATTTCAATTCTGGTCCAAAGCCAGCGATGTAATTTGCTGTTGAAAGCGTTAGCGGACGAATGCCATTTCACAAACGTTTTGGCTTTAAATTACCACGTGGCTTGATGATAGGCGTGCTTCAAAATATAGCAACACTTTGTTCATTCAATCGGAGGCCAAACCAAATGCTTGCACGCGTTTCCCCGCGCTCACTGTTGGCTGCATGTATTTGGTTTGCATTTATATTATGTGATTGGTTGGTTCATTTAATTTTCTGCCTTTGCTGTGACCGGTCAAAGTAGTTTCTCAGTTTTCTGTTTTTGACCGATTACAAGTTGACCAAAAACTACCAAAGAAACAAAAATAACCTGTAGTACGAGTATTAAATTTTTTTTTTTCGGCAGGTCTTATTGGATGAAGTTGTATGCAAGGGAATCGAGAGACATATCAGCCAATGCCGACATAGCGGCTGGCGCAAATCAAACTGTCATAACCACGAAGATGCTGGCGTCAGATGTTACGTGCCACCTCTCCAGGGACATCAGGTATCTATGATAACTTTAAGTAGTCTGAGGCTCCAAAAGTGCTATGGAAAAGAGAGAGTTCGAGGAGAGATAGAGAGTTTCCCATTCTCGTCCACATTTTTCGATGCAGCTACATGCCTTGAAGTTATCGTATTTATGTTACACACTAGTAGAATAAGGTAACGGATTCTGTCTTTTTGTGGAGAACACAACTCGCCACTAAAACTCGTGGTTTTCATTTTTTGATAATAGGCCATTTCCGAGTTCCTGTCTGCCTTCTCTTCAAAGCGAGTCTAAGTGCGAAGTTTTTGTGATGGTAATTAGGTCTACTTTACATATGAATGAAAACTAATTTTCATGAGAAAAACTTCGCACTTAAACTCGCGTTGAAAAGGAGGCAGACATGAACTCGGAAATGGCTTATTAACTCATTTCTGTACCCTACAAAAGCCGCTGACTCTTGACCAATGCACTTTTTTGTTGTCCTTGGTTATCTCAAGATGCCATTGGGGCTATGGTGGTATCAATAGCAGGAAAGTTCAGTTGGTGTAGAATTTCGCTGCCCTGACTGTTCTTGGGCTCATAAAATTTGGTAGTATTTTACAAGGTATCGTGTCCCTGGAGTGGCTTCCTGTTGCCATCAGTCTGTAAAGTGACGTTGTAATGATGTCTAAATGTGTAAGCGGAATCGGTCTCCGCTATCTAGCCAACATTATGCCGCGTTCTCAAGTCCAATTTAGAAAGACAGCAAGATCAATAAACATTTAAGATGCACCAGTGGCTCAGTAGTTTAAGCATCGGGCTGCCGTGCGGGAGGTCGTGAGTTCGAATCCGGCCGGACCAGCACGCAGGGTCTTAAAATAACTGAGGAGAACGTGCTGCCTTTGTAATTACATCCGCAAATGGTTAAGACTTTCAAGTCTTCTCGGATAAGAATTATAAACCGTAGGCCCCGTCTCATAACTCTTCAATGTTCACAACCCAGTCGGACATAAAAAACCCACACACTATATTCTTAAAGAGTTGGGTATGGAGCTCCCGGTGTTATGGTCAGGCCTCATTTCATTCACTCATGTACCGGGAGAGATCGCTAATGGGCTGATAACGGCTGCCAGCGGCGCCTGTATACGCTGATGTCCGATCTCACGATCATAATAATAATAATAATAATAATAATAATAATAATAATAATAATCACTTTGTTTACCCTCGGATTTTTAGAGTAGCTAATAGCTAATATCTCCGAGCATTGAATATATACAATTGTTCACTTGCTTGTAAAGCGCATTTGACTATGTCAATCATTACCATTACCATTAGCCAATGGTCTGCAGTAGTTTGCCCACGGATAGGCTAAACTGAGCAAGCATCAAATTCATTAACAGTGTCAAAGACTTCAGATCACGAATAACAGAGCTACTTTATTCTGACTGATTCGTGCACTTAAATTCAGTAATTCTAATCCTTTCTGCATTTTAAATGACGTCAAAACGAAATGCCGATCGCTTTCCAGAATGTTCCATGGAGAGATGACGTTGTTTGCATCCGCGTTCGCTAAGCCAATGAAAATTCGCGTTCGTTTGTTTTTGTTCGATAAGCCAATCAAATACTTTGCATTTTTGTTTACGTTCTGTTTTTACGTTTATTTTTCAAGATCATATGAAAGTCGCTCTAATTTTTAACTTAGTTACGTTGTCTCAGTGCGTTCACTGAAACCGGGACTGCCCAGGTAATGAAAACCAATCAGAGAGCAGAACCGAAACAATAGATTACAACATTTTGAGATCCAGCGAATGAAATGTCCGGTACAATACAATACAATACAATACATACTTAATTGACCGCTCCCCATAGGGGCTTTTCAGGGCCAATGAAACACAACGAAACAACAGAACAGAACAACAACAACAATTGTTAAGAATCCCAACTGGCCGGAGGCAAACCAGTTGGCTATTTACAAGTGCAGCTGGGAAGTTGAACCAGGGACTACCAGGATCAAATTCAACGAGTGGTCAGAGCGGGTCTTGAACCCGGGATCTCTGGATCTCAAGGCAAACGCTCTAACCACTGGGCCACACTGCCTCCTTACAGTGTACAAAACAATGAAATCGCAAGTTGTTCGTTGACCGGTGATGCTTACGCGACTATGTGGTCGATTGGTTCTCACTATCTGGGTGGCCCCGGTTTCAGTGAACGCACTGTAAGTATTTATTTTTTACAACTGAAATAAAGTATGTAAGTATGATTCCCTAGGGTAGCAAAGAAACGAAGATCGTGCTGGTGTCTCAAACGTAAATTCCCACAATTGAACTCTATTCTTATGCAACTAATTTCCTTTGTTTCGATCGAAAAAAAAAATGTAGATAATCACGTGACTGAAAACCAAGAATGAAGATGAGCTTTTTAACATTTTTCTTGTAGATTAGAATCCTGGGAGGCACAAACTCAAAGGAGGGCCGTGTGGAAGTGTTCCACGATAGAAAATGGGGAACAGTCTGTGGAGATGACTGGGGAATAGAGGAAGCCATGACAGTGTGCCGACAGCTTAATCTTGGTTATGCTGGCAAGGCTGTAACGAAGAATAACTTTAGCGAAACGGACCTAAAGGTGATCATGTCGGGGGTACGATGCCGCGTTGACGAGATCTCCCTTTATAACTGTCAGCACGATGAATGGAAAAATACTACTTGCAGCAGCAAAGAAAGCTTAGCTGGGGTTGTGTGCGTTAACGGTAAGATCTAAGCAAGATTGGTTTGTAATTGATTGTAAAAAACAAAGTTGTTGTTGCTGTGACTATTCACAACCGATGACGGAATTCAAATGAGGCAGTTATAACAACGAAAGCAAATACATGCAGCCCGCACTTAGAGCGGGAATACGTGAATGCGGCGCCAGATTTTTGAACCATTCAATACGTGGTCTTTTCCGACTAAGTCACATATGTATTTGACCCGTCTGCTTATGGGTGAGTTGTGATTGGTTCGTTTACATATTTGCTCCTGCCAGTCATTAGATATTGCGGCTGGTTTCGATTGTATGTCATTTTACAGTCACCGGGGAGGTCACATTTAACCCTCCCTGCCTTTATACCTCTCAGCTCTACCTTTCGTCGGCGTAAAAATTGCCACTGCTTTCAGAAATATGCGGCAAACTGCTTTTTTTTGTTCCCGCTCTCGAATAAAACGTCGAACTTCCCATGAGAAGAACTAAATAGAACGAATTATGTTCATGCATGACGAGTCCGACGTTTGACTCCATTAAATTCGACGATCTGTATTTAGATCGACAAACACGTTCTATATATAGAACGCGAGAAGATCGCGTCTGGGACAAACGTCGAATTTTTGACTTATGTATATTTTCGCTTTTGCATTTGGTTTGACGTTAAGGTCAAAGTTTGACCCAACAATCTTAATTTAGGTCTACCCACATTAATTTGCATGGACCCAAACTACCGTTTAGTTCGTCTCGTTTAGTCCAGCCCTAAGGCCCGTTTCAAACGTCGAACTTCACATGTGCCGACTCTAATGCAAATGAAAAAATCTATTGTTTTTGCTCATTTGCATTAGATTCGGCACATGTGAAATGCGACGTTTAAAACGTCCTACTTTCTTTCCTCAGCTTTACCGGATCTTGTAATCGACACCGATTTGTTGCGCATTCACATGGAAATGAATGCGATTGCTTTGGAATACTTGCAGTGTGCACTGGAAGAGAACTGCTTATCTGCTAGTGCAGCTGCGGCGATGAGGTAATCTTAAAAGGCTCTTTAATTGGATAATCTTCTCTTATTACCTATACATGCTTTTACCAAGTTCATAATATACATGGAAAGATTTCCCCATTCTGATTGGTTAAGAGAAACGTAGTTTCCAGGTCATTACAGAATAGAGGTAATCAGTGCAAAAGGAGGTAATAAATCAAGTATTCTGATTGGTCGATGATCAAAAAGAGTCTGGGTGGCCTATCAAATTCGAGAACCAGATCGCGCAATTTTGCGTGAGTGCGTGATACGTGTGCGTTTTTTATTTATTAATTACAATAATTCCATTTCGCAATTATTTCATTTCTGCCATTAATGTGGATAATTTGGGTAATTTTTTAAAATATATTTGCAACCTCGTTCTCAGGATCCCCTGGGAACGAGGTTGATATATTTGAATGAACTTGATCTGGTGTAACGAATATTCGAAAAATCCTTTCATTCACTGAGGTTTAATACGAAAGAAGACTCTCCAAAAATAAGAGGATCAGAAAGGTAGAAAAAGAAAAACCGGACCCTTAGCCAGGCGAAACGACTTAGCAAGAGCGAAATGGTTTTCGAGTGACTGGTTAACACAGTCTGCAATGTTGAAATTTATGTATATGAAAAAAATTCTCCATTCTGATTGGCTAAGAGAAATGCAGTTTTCAGGTAACACAGTGCAGAAAAGAGGTAATTCAGTCCAAAAAGACGTAACAAACCAACAATTGAGGCACTCTGATTGGCCTGTTTGCGTGATACGCGCGCGTTGTTCAGTCTGCAAAATTATGATAAGCTGTCTTGAATTTTTTTCATCTTTGAAAAAAAATTAATCGTGCTTATTTATTCCAAATTGCGCTCGAAATCGTGTGAATTCCTATTTTTTAAAAAACAATCAAAAAGACTAGCAGTGCTTTCAAATTAAAAACATAAGCTTTAGGGGCAGCTGAAGTCGTTTTGTAGCCTTTTTTTCTAAGTTCTCCTCCCGATTGAGGCGTGATTACCTACGCCTTTAGTTTTGACCTTTCAGTGTTCCGTCCAGCATTACTAATCTCACTAAGAGAAATAATTTTGTGGAGACCAGTATCCCTTTTGGTGTTACAAGTATATTCTAGTGTATTTCTTCTCTCTATTCTTCTCCTGCTCTCCTTTCCTCATCTTCCTAAAATTGGCTGCAAGCTTTGTGCATTTATCACATACGGGGCAAAATTACCGCTTGCTGATTGGCTGAGACGGAGGGCATTTTTTCTTAATCACGAGGGCACTTTTGGTGGTAATCAAGAGGGCATGATTACTTGATCCTGACTGGTTAACAGTTACTTATCCAGAGCAAGCGAAGTTACAATAGAATCTTCTTTCAGATTCTGACTCTGATTAAACTGCTTTTTGTCCACACATAAAATGCATTTTAAGCGCGATTTCTGTAGGCAGCCACGATTTATTGAATTGGACTTTAACCGAATGAAAGAGTGTTTAGTTGATTGTCATTTGTCCGGCTTACGTCAATAATTTTACCCTTTATGTGATAAACTTGTAATCGCAATGTACCCTCGTGCAATTTGTGTGATAACTTTGAAAATACCCGTGGAAAAATGTGAAAAATTCATGTGTCTGTCCGCTTATTGACAATAAAAATTAGCCAATGAGCGCGCGAGAATTTTGCAGTCATTGTAAAAATACTAAGCAGCCACCTCTCATAAGCGACCGGTTTTGCATATTAATCGTATGTTTTCTTTCAGTAAAAACAGTGCCGTTGAAATTATCATAAGTGA
>NC_090874.1:18933242-18938242 GCF_036669935.1 Montipora foliosa | reverse complement strand
AAGTACAATAGTAACAGGAAAACCATACCGAAATTTAAATTTGGCGCGATTCAACGTTGATGCCGTTTTTCACGGAAACAGAAAACTTGAAAGAGATCGGATGGAGAGACAATGTTACACAGAGCGGGATGAAGGGGGGAGGGGGAGGGGGAGGATGTTGTATGTTTAATTGTGTGCCTTATAAGTAAGGGCAGTCATTTTTGGGTGTTAATCGATCCCAATTGAATCCCAATTCAACGATATTCCATTAAACTATATTCCTGGTTTTACGATGGAAATCTAGCGACCCAAGCATAAAGTTTTTACGTTACGACCAACACTATAATTGATATCACATGACCGTAAAAGAGTGACAAGCCCGTAGTTACAAAATGTTTTATTTAGTTACAATAGTCCTTTGTCCCGTAGGGCACAAGAGTAGCGTTTCTGTCAACAGCTTGTCATAGGAGATTGCAAGACATAGTTATTATACTCATGTACAAGGTTAAATATAGGCTAGTTCCTGATTTCATTTGTGATATTTTTAGTACTAAGTCTTGTAAATATAATCTTAGAAACCAAAATTTTGATATTCCTAGATTTAATTCTGTATTGTATGGTAAACATTCTCTTAGATATCTTGGACCCTTTTTAGGGAATAAGATAGATAAAAACATCACTGAAACGAGCAGTCTATCTAAGTTTAAGTTTCATATTAGATGTAAGGATCTTACTGAACTGATAAATGGCAACAATTGCCCCGCGTGCGTAATTTGTACTTCTTAAGATGTGCCCGTGTTGTTAGAATTATTTTGATTATTTTAGCATATTGTAAATGTATATAAAATTTATAGCTTATTTCTTATTTATTAGTTATCATAATATTTATTATTTATGTTATCTTTATGTTGTGTCCCCAATTAGCGCGAGCTAAATACATCGACACATGAATAAAGTTCATCATCATCATCACTAAGGGTTATTTTGATATCTAAGCAGCTTTATCATCCTTGTCCTCGTTGTTTTTTAGTAGTTCCTTCAGCTTGTTTAACTTTGACGGCTTTTTGTGTTAAAAAATATACGTCACGGGGATTTCTACGCCAATGCCTTTGTTCCTTCGTTTTCCAACAATGGAACAATACGTGGGATGGCTAAGTTACGTTGCACAAACTGTGGAAGGACTTGATGATGTGTTTCGGTTGTTGTAATTGTGATCATTTGCCCTTTGCAATTAAATCAAATACATACAGTAAAGGTATCATCTGCTTGCGGAGACTTATTGATTTTATTGACTGCACATGGAAAAATTAATCACAGCATTACCGTAGAACCCTGATTTTACGATATTTTTCAGGTTCTTCACCGTCATATCGTTCAATCGGGAGTTCGTTTACAACGATATCCTAATTTAACGATATGATTTTGCTATCCCCTTGCGATATCGTGAAACCGGAGTTCCACTGTAGTGCTTTAATTTCAGGTGTGCTTTCGAATGGAACAGTCTAATTAGCGACTTACAATCAATAGAGAATCTGTCTCTTTTTGATAAGGGTTTTGTTTTCTTTGTCAGAAGGGTTTTTTCTCTGCTACCTCATCAATTTAAATTGTATATGCCAATTATTATTCTATATGGTAATATCTTAACCGTTTGCAATATTTGATTATATTTTAATTAGCATATATGTAACTAATATGTGATATAAATGAATTATATTTATAACGTAATTTTGTTCAGTGCTGTCACGCGGCTCATATGAGACAATAGGGAGTTTAAGCATGCGCGTTTTTGAGATACGGACGGCAATCGGAATAGAGCTGTTTTCCCTTTTAACCGGTTTTCACACAACCACATTTACATTGCTAAGTATCTTTCCTCCATTAGAGATGATTAGTATAAAAATCTGGGAGACACCACGCGAAATTTTCTCTTCCGGTTGCCGTCCGCGTCTCAAAAACGCGCGTGCTTAAGCTCCCTAATGTAAATTGATAGGAATGTCCATCTCCAAATATTCACATATTTATGTGTGCATGTATGTATAGACTCACATGCAATGTTTTTTTCCCCATCAAATTTCGCGTATGCTAATTATAGAGGTTTTGCACGGCAGCCATGTTGCATGGCAGGAACAATAGATTCTTTTTCCTATGGGCAAAAAAATTCTTTCTTATGCAAAACATTTTCATTGTTTCCTGCCATGCAACATGGCTGCCGTGCAAAACCTCTTTTGTCGCCAATTTCTAAGTAGGAGTTTCCCGTTCCTAGACCCGGAGATTCTCCCGGTTAACATCACAACGGAGTCGGCGTGAGCGCGTGGTGTCGAACCAGACAGGGGTAGTCATACTCGGTGCCTAACCGAAAGAATCGCTGCTTTTAAAATGGACATAGGTTAAATTGCCAAAATCTTTTTTAATAAGGTACACACCGTTTGGTCGAGGAAACGGTAAATTTTGGATAGACGACATCAGGTGCGGTGGCAGAGAATATGACATTGAGCGCTGCTCTCGTAGAGACTGGGGCCAACACAACTGTCGGTCAATCAATCAGGCTGGAGTGATTTGTAAACAGCACCGAAGTGACGTAGTATCTGAACCTGAGCCATCTCAAGCCAGCGGTGGGGTATGTAAGCGGTTAGAACGTATAGCATGGTGCTGGACATCTCAAATTACACGATGAAATATTCCCATCTTGTTGGACTGAAATACCGTGTAAAAGAGTGCTCCAGTAATTGGAAAACGTCGTGTTTTTCACCTGTTATGTATTCCCGATCGAACAAACGAACGAGCGAATGAACGAAAAAATATATGAATGAATGAATAACTAAATAAACAAAAAATAAATGGTGCCTATTTTCGAGAAGTCAATAACAACACCATTAAATAAAAGAAATAAATAGTCAGAGTTATGTCTTCGCTGTGCAATCCATTACTTTCTTTTCTTAATTATAACGCTGTTAGGTCATTAAAGCAAACTTGAGGTTACTTGGGCCTATACGGGATGACTACATATCTGAAGGTATTGTCCAAGTGGAACACGAGGGTAAGTGGGGTTACATTTGCCCCTCTAACTGGAGACCCGTCAACTCGTTCGTTTTGTGTGGCCAACTCGGCTTTCCAAACTCCAAGGAACTGGAGAATTACTCAGTGAACATAGCGGGACACAAAAAACCAGTCTATTGGTTGGATCAGGTGAAGTGCAAAGGATGGGAGTCCTCCATTGTGTCATGTGACCATGCGGGATGGACTCGACACGAATGCGAGAGTGGCAAGGCTCTGAGAATAAAATGTATGAGCATGAACAAGACGCAAATTGTAAGTAGATACACATGGTTAATTGCAGAAGCCATTTCGTTGTTTTCAAACTTTGTCTAAATAAACCTAGAGAAACCAAGGAAAGGTGATCTCTTGTCATGTAGCCGCCGTTAACCGAGGGGAAATGAAAGCGATTTAAGCATGATTATTTTTACCACGGGCTGGCTTGACTCTCGTCTCACAGGGTTCATTTAAAATTGCCCCAAGCCTTTTCAGTTTAGACAAAGATCTAGCATTTACTAAAAAATAAGAACGGGGAAAAGAAAGTTTGTTTTACTAATTGAGAGAAAAGGTCCGTCATTTTACTTTTCCAACCCACCATATTCAACTCCTGTACATTTGTCCGCTGATTCTTAATGGGATTTTGACCATGGAGAACTTTGGGATGATTATTTCGGATAAAATTACTGTAAAACATCAAGGGGTAAACTATATACCTTTTGTTTTTCAAGACTTCTGAGCTTAGACTCCGAAGCGGTGCGTTGGTGGCTGAAGGACGAGTAGAGGTGAAACAGCGAGACACGTGGGGTACCATCTGTGATGACCATTGGACCCTCAGGGAAGCTAACACTGTCTGCAGATCAATAGGTTATGGGTCAGCGGCAATGGCAGCAAAGAATGCATACTTCGGGAGAGGTGTGGGAAAGGTAAGACGTCAATGGCGACGAGAGCGCATGGATGAATTAGTTTAAAGAACGTTTTAAGTAATTACAATTCTATTGCATTTTTAAAAGCCTCTGTGAAATCACGAATATGGAAATAGTTTCTTACTACCTGTTTTATTTGATTAATATTGATATACATATCACCAATATGGCACGACGCGGCATGTTTCTTATTTGAGGGTGGGGAGGGGAGGCCAGGAGGTTCGATGTTTGGAAAACTATTTCTGACGCAGTACTCAATGGGCCGTTATATTTAGGATGATTTACATTCCTAACCCCCCCCCCCCCCCCCCCCCAAAAAAAAAAAAAACAAAAAAACAAAAAAAAAAACGAAAAACAAAAAAAAAAACAAAAACAAAAACAAAAAAAAAGAAAAAAACTGTAGTTACTACGGGCTCTAAGTTGGAGTTGAACTGCTGCTCCCTTTTCATAGATGGTGAATAATTAACTGATTTCGACTCATTACTTCAGAAGGACATGCAGATATGACGGGTGTTTGAGAACGTTCTACTGTAGTGAGGTTATCCCTGCTAACTCTTGTACCGGCAGATCGAAAACGTCATGAATATGGAAACACTTTCAATTTTGGACTACTTGTTCGTTTGGTCGTGTGTTTTTATCATGTTCTTTTACTTTTTATGTGCCATTTGTCAGTTTTGGTTTCTATCATAGTTAATAGAGGGGAATGGTTGTGAAACCCGACAAATTTCTTTGTTGTATGTTTTTGTTCTCTTTTTTTGGCCTTGACCGTGCACAAAACACAATAGTTGTTCACTCCGTACTGAGGAACTAACCAATAAAAACGTGTTGGTTACGTAATTCATGCATAGTGTATGAGCACAACCTAAATCTTGGCATCTTTGTTTGCTCCTTTGATGTTTGCCGAGCTTCAAAACTATCCCCCTCTATTAACTTGGCTTCTAGCGATATTCACTGTTTCTAAACAATTCTTTTGACACTTAAATTTTGCCAACCACAGAACAAAAGAACCTTTGTTTCGACAGCCAATAGATCTCTGATTGGCGCATTAATTAATGATAAGAAGTG
>NC_090874.1:18910742-18923242 GCF_036669935.1 Montipora foliosa | reverse complement strand
TAATTACATCCGCAAATGGTTAGACTGTCAAGTCCTCTCGGATAAGGACTATATAAACCGTAGACCCCGTCTCACAAATATCTTCCATGTTCATTAGTTTCCTGTGGGACGTTAAAGAACCCACACACTATTCGAGAAGAGTAGGGGATGAATTTCCCGGCCGTGTTGTGGCTGTCCTCTGTGAGTATATGGGTGGGTGGGTGGGTATAGCAGGTCTACATCAGCTAAATAGCTGACAAAACTTCAACCTGCTCAAACAAACATTTGTAACATTGGTTTTCAGGTTTCCCAACATAACGTCGTGATACGTTCATTCCGCGGTTCTTGATTAAATTATTACCGGAAATTCACCAAAAAACTGCTTTTACATCAGCATTTTTCTGGGAGTCGCAAACAACCTTTTCGTTTTGTTATTCTTACTATCCAGAAATAGGAGATTAAGCGATTATTATCGAAGATTGTTAAGGTTCACCACAAAGATCGAAAACAGAGGATGGGATGACTTCCGGCCCGACACACCCAGAAGAAGCTGGGACTATCACCGCTGTCATGCGCACTACCATTCGATGGAAACATTTGCTACATACGACTTGCTAAGTAAGTGTGTTGTATTTCAAGTTATTCGCCCTCTTTTTAGTTTTCTTTTCATCGAAAGATCAATCTTTTCAGTGTGGTTTCTCTAGCTGCAGCTCACACGAGCTTTTGGAGCTAGAGGAACCTGGTATCGGTTTAATACTCTCGGTAGTAGTCAATACACCTCATTCCAAAATAGCCGCCATTTAAATATTCTTTTGTTTTTATTTAAATTAGCCCTTGATGCCTCGTTCTTAAGCTTAAAATTCAAAAGAATATTTTATCTTGAACGAGGCAACAAGGGCCATTTTGTATCCGCATAAATCAGCAGCCATTTTGGAATAAGGTGTATAACAACCTGTGAATTGGAGCACTGATTCAAGTGCAAGTTTTCAATCTTGAGCACGCGCATTTGAAAAAAGAATGACGTCTAAGCCTATTTTTACAATGACCGCAAAATTCTCGCGCGCTCATTGGCAGTAAGCGGACAGACTCATACATTTACAATTTATGCAATAATGACCCGATATTGCTGGCGTCAGATTGAAGTTCCTCGCATTTTTCTCATGTTTTGACTTAATTTTGACCCCTCTGCCTTTTTGTTATTGTAAAAAACAAATTGATGTCATTTTTTCATGCGTCAGTCCTGTTATTGACAATGAATTTCGTCATAACATTGTCAAAGGAGTCTGCGGATCCACTCGGCTATCGCCTCGGGGATCAGCAGCTACTTTAACAATGGTGTGACGAAATTCATGACCAATAACAGGACAGACGCATGAAAAAAATGACACTGATCAATTTGCTAATTCACACGCTTAAAACAGGAAGGTCGGTTGCTTGGTTTTCTAGATGCTTCTTATCGACAAACTCAAGTCTCATTTGAATACCCAAACAGATCCCTTTCTTGCTACGGTTTTTGTTTAACTTGTAACATTTACTGTACAAAATGTCCTTTCAGTATTGATACTTTTTGTGCGTCTTGCATTTTTTATTTGACGATGACGTTAGGATAGCGTCGAAACGTGATCCTTTTCAGCCTTTTAGTCTTCTTAGTTCCTTGAGTTATGGAACATGCATCGCAGCATTTTATTGTCAAATGTATTTCCTTGTAGCTTCTTTTATGTAATATTATAGAGATTGCTGTTCTGAACACTGGGTGATGTTGTTGTTGTTGTTATTATTGTGTTTCGGTATTATTATTAGTCTTTATTATATATTTTTTTTTCACTTTACCGTAAACGCCAGAAAAGCGCCGTGTTTTTCAAATAATCGCCCGGGACGTGTCTGTTGGACAAAAGTAAAGTCCCCGTCTTGACTAAATATTACCGTGGGATGTAGGGTAATAAAATCAACCTTAGAAAAGACAAACCGCGGGGACTACAAAGTCTTATCGTTTGGAGATGCCATCAGAAATGCGATTATTTTAAAACCCTGATCGACGGTTCTAATTGTTTGTATCGCGGCCGGTCACTTGGTTTTAAGCCGTTTTCTAAGTCTCCACCCCGTAATTGTGTTGTTACGCTCATAAAAGAAAAGGTTCCATAGGTTTTTTTCAAATGAACGCAACCGAAAAAAAAAAAAGATAGTAAAAACAATTCGATTACAGTTGCAGAAAATATTACTTTGTGTCTTCAGGGTTAAATTATTCGGTCATACTTGCTGAGGGACACAAGGCAAGTTTTTGTTTAGAGGACACAGAATGTGATGCCGGATTTGAAAAGAGATGGAATTGCACCAGGGGAGGTGACCAAGGCATATCTCCCGGATGTTACGACATCTACAAGTCCTCGATTGATTGCCAATGGATTGATTTCACCGATATCCGACAAAGAGACTCGTTTATTCTTCGAGTTCGGCTCAACCCTGGGAACCAAGTGGCCGAAACCGATTTTAGGAACAACATAGCCAAGTGCTTTGTGCATTATTATGGACGAATTGTCATTTCAAACCACTGTTGGATCGGTGAGTGTTATATGAATTTATTTAAAGAAGGCTGCGACTTGAGTAGCCTTCTTGAATCATCTAAGCTACAAGTTGGAGCAAAACAGGTTATGCAATTTGCGCGAAGCAGGAGATCTATTCGGGGGAGTCAGGCAGGCGTAGTGTTCATCAGCCGCGCCTTCTACCTCTGCGATGGTGAGTGGGCTGAGTTCCAGTCTATCTCAACCTGACTCCGAGGCTTTATTTCCGGGGAAAATCGACTCCCAGCCCACCCTGGGATTCGCCTTGCAAGGGTCTACCGTCCGTTCAGACTCTTGCCTTCCGACTCAAAATAAAACTAGGAAAAATCAAAATTAATTGTTCAAAGCGTTCTAATTTTCCATCAATGTCATTTTAGTCTGCATTCGGTTCGTCTCGGTGAACAAAGGAATGGTGACGCAGATTTAGGAACCCGTGACATATAAACAATTCAACCTTAATTAACCTTCGTCACAAACCTTCCTGAGAACTGGCCTATAACCATATTATTTAATGACACTTGTATGCTTAACTGAGCCATTTAGCGGAGGTTTTGCAATTTCAGAGATAAAGCTAAATAATTTAAGCCTGTCTTATATTGGGATGCCCGTGGCAAGCACATCCCGTGAGAAGTTATGTTTTTCTCTCTTTATTTAGAGAACTGCGAGAGCGGGGTTGATACATACGGCGGGAATTCTAAAGGAGACTGCTGCGTCTTTCCGTTCATGTTCAATGGCAAAGTTTATCACACATGCACCTCTGACGGCCGTGCAAGGAAATGGTGTTCGACAACCAACAATTACTCCAAAGATAAGAAGTGGGGACTTTGTTTTCACTAAATCGTTCTATCCAGTGATCCATTGGGGCCTTGTGTTAAAAAAAAGAATGAAGATGGAGGGTAATTTACCATAAAGAGCTTAGAAATCCCAGGAAATCTATAAGTTCACCTGCCGTTTGTGTGTGTTGTTATTGATTCAAATCTCAGTTGGAAACACCAAATACAATTGCTCACATTGCAACTAAGGGCGCGTCCGATTGACCGTATTCCAGAATAGGAATACATGGAATAGAAGTTAGAAATCCTTCGTTTTGCGGAGCTTCACATTAGTATTGTCAAATATCTGCTAAAATGCTATTTTAAACATAGCTTCATTATCCATTTTGCTGCAAAACGCCACACATAGTGTTTTAAATCATCACTCCACGTATTCTTATTCCGGAATAGGGTCAATCGAACGCACCCTAAAATAAAATGGAAGTGTTGGCATATTATCTAAGCTGCGTTATTATGTTAATACTGATTTCCTTAGAGCGAGTTTCAATTGAGTGTCGTAAAACCAAAACCAAAGTAATTACTTTGGCCAATCAAAAAGGACGGAGACAATCCGGCAAACAAATCAAAACTCGAAGTAATTACACGGAGCCGACACAAAGCGCGGGAAAATGTGCACGCGTGAGCCACAATTGGTTTTGATTTCACTTCTGATTGGTTGAAAAAATGGCGCGAGAACTTTAAACCAATCACTGAGTGAAGTAATCATAAACCAAAGTAATTATCTAATTACTTTCGACACTCAATTGAAAACCACTCTATTAGCCTTATTACTCTTTAATTTATCCTCTCCTTTTCTATGGTCTCTAACTGTTTGCGGTAACACATACCCCACCACACTTACCCCAAAGTAGTTAAAATACTGATTTATCGCTTGCAGCCTCATGGAACAATTGCAGTTAGTTTCATTCGGGGTTCTTAGTTAGCATATCGGGAAACCGATATGCTGGATACCTACTTCAAGTTTTGCTTAAATTGTTCAACAGATCCAACTTTAAGCTACTGGGCAAGTTATTCTATAATGTGGCCCCGCTATAGGAGAAGCTTCGCTTTAAATAATTAGTTCTCGGTTGTGGCAAAGCCAGTTTTCCCTCAAGAGTTTCTCAGGTTGTAACTAGAGTAATACTGACTGAAAAGGCCTTGAAGAGAATCTGGGGCATGTCCATTCATTGTTCTATACATCATTAAGGCTTTCCGTTTCTTTCGCCGAATTGATAGCCTCTCCCAGTTGAGGGTGGTTAGGAGGTGGTTCGAGTTCGTATCAAAGGCAATTTTGTAATTACTCTAGCTGCATGATTCTGCAATTTTTGTAGCTTATCACTCTGGTAGCCACTTAAACATTCCCAAACCGGGCTGCAATAATCGAAATATGACACAATCACAGCGTTATAAATTTGAATGGCAGTTTCTTTTGGAATAAAGGGTCGCACACGTTTGAGGGCACCTATAGCTGAGGATACTTTCTTGCATATTTCTTCAACGTGTTTGCACCAAGTAAGTTGGGCATCTATGATAACGCCGAAGGAATACCTTTAAGCGTCTTGTTTTTTTTTTAGACTATTGGCGTAGTCTAATGCGCGATAAGCATAAGCGTGACGCTGCCAGAATTTTTTGACTCCGAGAAACGGAGAGACTACCGTACCATTACGTCGATGCCTCTAGCTCGTTATCAGGCTTTGGAAGGAAAGAAGAGTGTTCGGAATGCGGCAGAAAATGTGGATTAGTTTTCTGAAATGCTCGGCAGTAAAGTAGTATCAGTGCTTTTCTTATTTCGGCGTTGAATAAGAACAACAGAATGGGATCCAATGCAGAGTTTGTATACATTACGCAAAGAAATACGTTGAAGTAACTTGCACTGATTTTTCCTTTGCCGAACTTGTGGACAGTCTGTACAACGAAGAAAGGAACCCAGCAAAGGATAAAAATTCCTCCGATCACAGCTAATACCACCGCAGCTTTCAAGTCCTTCCTTCTCCGCTTGGTTTCGTTTTCACTGGGAAAGGTTTGATTCTGAGAGTTTATTTGTAGGGCGTGATACCTCGCGATAAGAAATATCTTAACGTATGAAATGCTCATAACGATGGAAGGGATAACGATAACGAACAGCCACAAGGCCAAGAAAAAGTAGAGCATTTCCGAGATGTAATGTTCTTTGGAAATGTTACCGCTCCGGCAAATGGCTTCCTTTTCCCTCCACATGACAGGTGGCAAGGCCAAGGAGAAACTGGCGAACCAAACCGCAGCGACAATGCTTTTAGCCAACATTGGTGGCATTCGATCAGAGTAGTTGAGCGGAGAGGATATCACAAGGTATCTGTTGATAGCTACAGCTGACAAGCTGAACACGGACGCTGCTCCAAAGAGCACCCCTAGAGGGGTGGTGAAATAGCATACTGTGTGACTGGGATACCAGTTTCTATTGAAGCGTCCTAAAATCGTGGTAGGTATTTTCAACAAGGCGTTCAAGAAATCCGACGCCGCCAGACTCAGTATGAAGTAATAATGAACTTTTTGGAGGAGTCGCCTTTTGAGGATAACCGTTATTAACAATCCGTTACCACCCAAAGCTGTAATTACCAAGAATGATAAATACGCTATGATGCAAACAGAACTGACTGTCAAACTGGGGGACGGAGGTGGAGCAGGTGACGTCGAATTTTCTCTCTCAGTCATGGCGTTTCGACTTCATCGTTGGACGTGAAACATTGCCCTGAAGTTACTGGGAAGACTCGAGTTAGCAACTTGTGGAGACTTCCTAAAATTAAAACAGGAAACGAAATATTTAAATTAATTTGATGCAAAAGTCAATAGATTTTTAACTAAAGGGAACGAATCCCTATGCTTCGCATAATTGTTTCCAATCCTCCAGCATCTGTTTATTTATTAACGATTGGAGTGACGTAAACAACATATATGAAGTAGCTTTTATGGAAAGAGATGGCACATTTGCGACGCATTTGTGACGCATTTGTCTCGGCAGGGAATCCAATCTTCTTCTTAAACACATTAAAATTACTTGAAACATATGGAAGCCAAAAGATTATAAACGAAGAGGAACAAATCCCCTAAACGTTCGCATTTCCTTTCATGACGTCAACGAGATTAATGAGATATATAACGTGACGTATGAAACGAGACATGCCGTTATAACGTAGAGAAAATTGACTAACCATTGACCCCCTTCATAAAAAAGCCGTAATTTTTTAGCGTCCTGCTGAAGTTTAATACAAACCATTGTATAAGTGAATTCTTGCCTTTCTTATTTGTTTTTCACTGAATTGAATTAAAAAGCAACTACTTTATGCAATTTAAGCGACTTTTTTTTTGTTAAAACGAGTTTCGAATATCTTATAACAAAATTATTAATTAAGGTGCTTGACATCGAATTTAAGCAAATTTCGCTCTTTCCCTTGGTGGGGAAGTGAGACACAGAAATAGGTTTGTCAACTGAGTTTATATGGTAAATTCACCTTTGTATAGAAACTGAAAAGCTACCGTTTCGAGCGTCAGCCCTTTGTCACAGCGAATTTCCTACCCGACCCGATTAGCTACGCTATTCTTGAGTGGGAATTTGGGTGGTACTTTCACTAATGTGGCCCGGGTTCGATTCCTAGACTCAGCGTCATATGTGGGTTAAGCTTGTTCAGTTAGTTCTCTTCTCTGCTCCGAAAAGCTTTTACCCGGGTAATCTGGTTTTCCCCTCTCCACAAAAACCAATATTTCATTTGATTTTATTTGAGTTAACTTCATAAGTGTCCTCAATTAGTGCTCTGGTGCTACATGCATTGACACTAAATAAAGTTGTTATTGTAATTCTTATTAAGTATTGATTTGTCAGTTTTAGCATATTCTTTTGCTCAACGTTTTTGTAATAAATTGAACTTAATTGACGGGCTAACGCTCGAAACGATAGTTTGCAAATTTCTTTACGGTGGTTCGTTTACGACATCAACGCAGCTGGTAAACCCATTTCTTTGTTTAGGATTTTTAAGTAGCGTTTAAATTATGAGCGGAAGTTTTTAATGCAAATTGGGAAAAAGTTGAGTCAGGAGATTTACAACAACTCATTAATTAAACATTTCATTTGTTCTTCATTCCTGAATTATTAATGAGTGGAGAAAGTGATGTTCCCCCACCCTTTTCCAGATCCCTCTCCATTTTTGCTGGTGGGGGGGTGGGAATTCGCCAAGCGTCGAAAAAAAAAAAACTGAAAAAAGGAAAGTTATGAAAGCGAGATGGTTGATCGCAAACGTTGAGAGCAGAAAGAAAGCAAACTTTGTCATTCTCATCAATTGCTCTACTAAAACAGGAAGCCATAACCAGGAACCTACAACTCATATGCTGGCTCCGTGGAACGGCCTTTTCACAGATTAAGCTATTTTTAAACGAGTTCTTGAATACGAGTTGGCTTGCATGAGTAAGCATTCTCAGTCCCATGGGTATTAATTTCTCCTGCAAGACTTGTGATTAGCTTGAAAGATCTGGTTTCGCGGAAAAATTAATCTAAAAAATAACTCGGTCTGTAAAAACGACGTTCTACAAATACAACGAGATTCTAAGCTCCTAGTCATGGTCTCCTGACTACAACTAGCATATTGTCCTTCTTGCAGCGGCTGATTTTTGTCTACATTACATTCAAAATTATGCGTGTTAATAAAATATTAATATATTATTATTATTATCATTATTATTGATAACGTCAATTACACGCTTGTTCTGATTAAAAAAAAAAAAAGCGTACGTAACGAGACTCAGTACACTTCATACTTTGCTAGCACCAGTGATCTGAAGAGTCAAAAAGTACGATGCTATTACGTTTCACTTGTTCCGTGCCATTTTTCTGCCTGGATAAAAGAGAACTCGGACCGACGCAATCTTTACTTCTGGTGAGTCCAATCCTCAGACGAAATAGTATTGCAAGACTTTTCTCTCCCGCTCCCCGCCCTCTTTCTCCCCAAGACAAACTGAATAAGGAAAAATAGATCAACCCATGGACAGAACTTGAAATTATTCAATCTAAATGACCGAACAAGTACTTTTGCTGGTAATACTCCCTTATACTCGCTTCTCCAAACCCTAACGCTGACCTCAGAGGTATGCGCAGACATAAGATCCGAAGCTCTAATGACGAGATTAAAAGTATGAAAGCAATAACGACTTAGTGCGCAAGCGTAAGATGTTTTGTTCCAAATTGACAAGTCGCTAGTTGTTCGTGGTCTAGATGAAATGAGTAACAGTCGATTGGAACTAAACTGAAATTACATGATTGCGTAGCGGTACAGATTTGCCGCTTTCGCAAATAAATGCATGGATACTGATGATATTGATAAATAAATTACAACTGAATTCAACCTTAAGGCAGCAATGTAATCAGACGGCTTTGCCGACTAGAAACAAGTGCGGAAGAACGAAAAAAAGTCTAAATTTTCTTATTCTTCTACATGATAATCAATATACAGTATTTAATATAATTCTCAGTTTTATTGACACAACTTAGGACTCATGTACAGTTTGCAATGAGCTCTGTACGAAAAGAAGCTCATCAGTGTAAACAATCAACTTTCTCCTTCCGATGAGCCACAAAAGTTTCCGTCGTGGAAAATTGACTCGTGTTTATTGAAGACTTAATTTAATAGCTATGACCAAAAGCTAGCCTGCTGTGATGTTTTCCTTCGTTATGGATGGACTAAATCTTCCACACAAAAGATCGACTTTTGGTGAATACCCTTCAGGGAATAAAATACAGATTATAATAATTAAAGTCCAGCTGTGATAGAATAAGACAAAATGGTATAAAGGATCTGATTGGTAATTTCACATTGAGGCAAAACACCACAGAAATCATTGCAAACAACCGCTTAACTGTCGCTTATTTTCCTTTCATTTTACTTGGCATATTTGTTCCAACAGAATGACAAAACATCATAATTTGTTCAGTTGTAAGTTTGGAGCATAAGGTGCTCTCGAAATAAAGAAAATTCAACCTCATTCTTATTTTTGATTGAAAAAAAAAAAAACTATGCATTGAAAGCTGCGGTCTCGAAGCCTCATTTGGCGCATAACTTCACGTGGAAATCGAAACGGGCTTTTACAGTTTTTACGCAATATCTTCCTTTAAACAAACGTACGACTAAAACGCGTAAGAAAAGCGTCCCGTGAAAGGCCGCGAAAAACTAAGCCTTTGCAGTTTTGAGCTCATTTCTATCGCATTTTTACTTTATCTTTGAAATAAAAAAGGAAGCACTTTAGGGTAGGGTATGAAAATTGGCGGAAAATTCGAACGTTGTTGAACCGACTTTGCACTGAGTCTACTAAGATAGAAAGCCTCCCTCTCTACAAGTCATGTTATGGTTTATCCTCTATAAAAAAAAATTCCAAAAAGAATTTATATTAGAAGATGAACTGCATGGTTTTTCGTCTCCACTTTAATTTAACTTAAAGAGGATAAAAAAGGGAACTTCAAAGCAACATAATCATTCGCTTTTTACCAACTCAAAAACATCAGAAAATAATGCGACATTCTAAATGATAACAAAACTTACTCAGAAGACTTCTGCGGTCAGAGGAAGGCCGGCGACCCCAGATTAGTCTTGCCCCTTGGAGACAGTAGCACCCAACCAGAGCGCCCGAGTCTTTGGTAACAACAAATTTATCAAAGGATGAAGACGTAAATATGTATGAGGCAAAAATTGACTCATTAATCTTTCGTTTCGATCTGTCAAGAAAGGTGTTTGGCAAGTGAGAAGTGTTTGACAG
Organism: Montipora foliosa; assembly: GCF_036669935.1. Lineage (NCBI taxonomy): Eukaryota > Metazoa > Cnidaria > Anthozoa > Scleractinia > Acroporidae > Montipora > Montipora foliosa. The sequence goes on along the minus strand of NC_090874.1, from coordinate 18,913,119 downwards.
GGTTACTATGAAAACAATTCGCTTTATAGCCTTCCTTGATAATGATTTAGATGTGATAGGTAATTCTGAATCAGTTCCAATTGAGCCTAAGATGGAGTGCTTGATGAAACGACCAGTTGCAAAAACTGTTTATTAGACAATTTTTATAAAAGTGACGACACATTTGAAATTAAATTTGCAAGACATGTTTCGGTCGTGCAACCACCATCTTCAGTTGAAAGTAGAATTAATTTGAAGTAGATTACGTAAATTACTTAAACGTTATTGTAACAATCTTGATGTTAAGCTAGCCTTTTCTTCCTTCAAGATCCGTAACATGTTTAGTGTGAAGGACCCTGTGCCTGTTGAACTCTGTTCGAATGTTGTCTACAAGTTTACCTGTGCAAGCTGTAATTCTTGCTATGTCGGCGAAACTAGCCGACACCTCTCGACACGCATTCGCGAACACTTAAACAGGGACAGGACCTCACATATCTTTAAACACCTTCAACAATCCGAGGCATGGCGTAACTCCTGCTCTGCGGAATTTTTTTGAAGTTATAGACCGTGCGACCACAAAATTCCAGGTCAAGATAAAAGAAGCGTTACATATTTCCTGGGAGCAACCTTCTTTAAATAAGCAATTATATCACGTTAATTTAACTCTCTCGTTCTAATCAACATTGTACACTCTTTTTTTGTTACCTTTGGCTATTTTGTTAGATTCCCAATTTATTTCACGTTGTTATTTATCTTTGTTTAGCATATTATAAATTCAAATGTAACTTCAAATTAATTCTACTTTCAACTGAAGATGGTGCACGACCGAAACATGTCTTGCAAATTTAATTTCAAATGTGTCGTCACTTTTATAAAAATTGTTGTTAGTCTGCTTCTTTCCAGATCTTTTGGAAATTTATTAGACAAACGATAAACTTTTCACCATCATCATCATCATTATTATTATTATTATTATTATTATTATTATGCAGTATGTAGTACGTAAGTATGCTTACAAATATAAGTAGGAAAAGGCACTATTGTGTAACAATCCCTACTGTTAGACCTATTTACAAACCAATTGGTAATAACTAACGAACCAACATTTGAGAAAGGAACAAGAGTTTATATTCCTTAATAACTCGTCGAAACCTTGAATAACCTTGCTATGTTTAGGGTGTACGATAAAACTGCCTTCTGCAGATTTAAACAAAACCTCGTTCCCTCTATCCAAACCTAAAAACTTCCTAACTTTCTCCGCCGTCTCCATAGAGTAGCCTCCTAGTACATCAACTATCACATTAAACTGTGTGATAGTGTGGCCGGGGAACTGTTGGCGCATCTCCCATCTCAACGGCGCATACTTGTTATTATTATTATTATTATTATTATTATTATTATTATTATTATTATTATTATTATTATTATTATTATGTAAATTCTTGCTGTTCAGTCTGCTGTATACTCTTGAAGGGCCGGGTCCAAACCATGGTCCTAGGGCACAACAGGGCTGATAAATTTTGCTTTTAGGACAAAACCTTCCTTAGTATGTGGGCTGTTCCTAATAAAGTTATTTTTTGTAGCTCATTGATGTTGATTGCCCCAGGGGTTTTTTTCCGTGTGCTTTTGCAGTCCCTTCTTGATGAGCCCAAGAGCAACTATAACAAATGGTATTGTTTCTGTTTTCATTCCCCAAATTCTGGTTGTTTCAATCTCTAGGTCTTCATATTTGGAGAGTTTTTCAGTGGTCTTTAAGGGGGTGTTTCTGTGTGATGGTACTGCCATATCTATGAGTTTGCAGGTTTGATCTTATGGTCTTTGATCACTATATCAGCTGCTATTTCTTTATCTGTGTGTATCTGCATATCCCAAAGTATCGTAGCTTCTTTATTCAGTAACCGTGACTGGTTCATGTTCATACCATTTGTCCGACACTTGGATGTTGTGGTGCTGACATGTTTTGCAATGTATATATGCAGCTGCCTTGTTGTGAAGCTGCATATATTCATTGAAAAACATGTCAGCACTATAACATCCATATTATTATCATCATCATCATCATCATCATCATCATCATCATCATTATTATTATTATTATTATTATTATTATTATTATTAGAACTTTCCAACATCCAACACGACGATGAAAAGAAACGCAAATATGCTGAAAGAGTGAACGAAATAGAACACGGAACCTTTACTCCCCTTGTCTTCACAACTACCGGAGGAATGAGTAAAGAATGCAAGATCTATCACAGCCGGCTCGCTGAGTTGATAGCTAATAAGAAAGGAGAACAATATCACACCACAATAGCATGGATCAGGGCCAAACTTTCTTCTCCCTGCTCAGATCATCACTAGTATGTTTACGTGGCTTAAGAACCTTGAAAAGAACCAC
>NC_090874.1:18900742-18905742 GCF_036669935.1 Montipora foliosa | reverse complement strand
AAAAAAGGTCTTTTAGAATGAGTTGCACAACGAATTTTAATTTGGCGAAAGATAAATAAATACTCAACGTTTTCACAGTTTTGAGACCGCGTATTGAAAGAAAGCATTAAAATGAACTGCATGTAGGAGGCCTACCAGATCTGATTCCTGAACCAACGGCGGAAAGTCCAGTTAGTAGTCTGAACATGATTCAAATTCGAAGCATTCATCTTGTATGCACATGGTTTCTTTTATCGATGTTGCTGGTGTCTATTGCACACTAAATTGGGTCGGATTTCCATTGGTACGATATATCAGTTTTTATTATATAGGAACTTGACTTAAACTTAGTTTCGTGGGATATAGCTACATAAATAAAACAAACCACAAATACAATGAAAGTGTCAATCTGTACGTAAGAGACGTGCGATGAGAAATTATATGGCGGTCTTGAGGTAAATCCGAGAGTTCTGATCGGTGCTTTTGCTAAAAGTACGGTTTCGAAGGAAACGGTTTTGTGGCTACGAGAACGCCACAAACCAAACGAAAACAATAGCTCTGCACACCCCGCTCTTGCGTTTCACATTTTGATACTTTTCTTTGTTCTTCTCATCCTAACAACGATGTGTAATTACCGTAATTTGAGGTTACGTGAAGGGCGCAAGAACCTGACTATGACATTCTCTCCGAATAAGGAAACATCCATACCACTCATATCAACTTTATTTCTGAAATGTTGATACACACTTTCCTTGCCGAACGACTTCAAATAATCACAAAACTGTTACGATATTGATAACGGGAAATGATAGTTTTTGGTAACTTTCTCGTCGCTTCGCCGTCCTTGTCCTTGCCTAATAGGGAGCTTAAGCAACGACAACAGCGACGGCAACGAGAACGTCACGAATTTGCATATTTAGTGGGTAAAAACCATAGCTTTGCACGCCCTGCACGTGCGTTTTTCACTTTTGTCCATTTCTTTGCCGTCGTAAGCAAAACAACAACGTGAAATAGCCAAGTTTTTGGTTTTATGAAGAACTTCAGCACTTGAGGATAAATTTTCATTTTCTCTCCTAAAATAAAGTGCCGTTCCGACTGGTGTCATCTTTGAGGAATTACCACACCCTTGGCATATTAAAAACGTTGAAATAGTCACGAAGCGATTAAAATAAGGCAAATTTATATTTTGAGATGACGTTCTCGTTGCCGTCGCCGTTGTCGTTGCTTAAGCTCCCTAATTAAGCTCCAAGAACGTCCCCATTACGCTCGCCTAGTAAGAGTTTGTTATTTATGCACAATGCTTGCGGGAATAAACAAACTGAATTTCTTCTATAGGATTTCACTTAACGGCGTAGACAAGAAATTCTCCGACTGGACGAAATCCCGCCGACCAGATAGTCTAAACAAACGTCGTCATTGCACAACACCATTGCTATCTTATTACCGATGACGGATAAGTCGAAGGTCTCCCTGATTGAAATATCTTCATTCACGCAAAATTAACTGTTAGTTCCTTAAAATGACGGTTACAACCAAGACTCCAAGTTTTCCTTTTGTGAGTGAAATTAAACTTTGAAATATAAATTAAACGGGGCTTTAAAACCTCGATACTTGAGTTTATCTCGTTTAAAAAATATATCATGCATTAATGACAAATATACTAACTTAAGAGAATCTTCAACCCACTACTTCATTACTTTGGCGTTCAGTAAACAACTTTATTTCTCAGTCTCAGTCTCTCGCTCCAGTTACCAAATCGAATGATTCTCAGTTTCTGAGGTCGAAAGAACTTTGCTTTCCGTCGAGTTCGTTCCTCCGAAAGATTAATTGGCTAATTCTTGTCATGTACCGTTACTTTATCCTTACAAATAATTCTTTTATCCAACGTTAAAAGGTCTGTGAGACATTTCTTTGATGACACACTAAAACTCCCAAAACTACAGCATGACTTTAATTAAAATGAAGAAATGTTTGATTCATACCTGTAGGAGTGAAAAAAATGGACAGTACCGTCGAGTTAAGAAGGGCAAAACTTCTTCTTTGAAAGACCGTGATTTAAGGAATAACGATTTGGGTTCTTCAGGTTTTTTGAAAATTTACATACTAGAAACCAGCAGATCTCTTAAAACAAAGCATCACTTGATAAACTACGGTATACTGGACAGTAATTTCGACCTCTCACAAGCAGTCAAAGTAATTTATGGGAAAAAAAGAAGATTTTGCAGCTGTTTAGACAATGGTTGCTATGAAGAGCGAACACCTTTGAGAAATTGAGTTACGGTGTTCCTTGTTTTATGCTAATTTAGCTTTATTTGATTAACAGTTATTACCAAAAACTTTTCATTCCAAAATTTATGTTACCATTCCCTCTTCTTGCCACAGTAGGCTCTTGATATCACTTCATTTTATGAGTTGTTCATGTCGGATGAGTATCACCTGTCTGATATTGGGTCAGTGTACAAAGGCTTTTGACACGCTAATCTTTCGGGCAGTTGGGTCTGGCAACGGAATAAAGTTTCTAAAATTGTTGTCGGTCATAAGGAGCAACGGGTAACAAATAAAGAGGATTTTTCACGCTTTGAAAGAAAGAGAGTACAGTACGTCAAGGGTTTGATAGAGATTCACGTTTTGCTAATATACTCGTTTGATTCGACTGAGAATGGCGGCCTAAAATGATTGTCGAAAGAAGGCCCGAAAATTCTATGTTTTGCTGGCCTCCTCGTTTGTGATCAAATAGGAAAATGCGTACCACTTCGTTCAATTAACCAGTCAGAGGCTGACGGTTTTCTTGTACACGTTTTTTCCCTCGCGTAGTGTCGACTTATAATTTTTGCTTCGACCTCTAATTGGCTACTTTTTTATGAGTCCGTTCGTCTGCGGTTTCTTAGAAATTAGGCGCTGTACTATTGGCCCATTCAGTTGCTTTTACTAAAAAAAAGATACAATCAAATTACGGCTCGGCATTTTTTTCAGTACAATTCTCTGTCCTGGAAAAAAAAAAGAGGGTTGCAATGTTCAGTGTAAAGTACAGCTAATTTGGTTTCGAAAATCACGGACAAGGATAAACACAGGTACAAAACCCGCGATAAAAGAATTAGAATTAAAAAAAAAAATCGTTCTAGTTATGCTTTTATGAGCCAATTTTTTTTTTCGACAATCATTAAGCGCGGCAATTAAAATTGCGCAATTGCCTTGGACATTCACGTGAAAACCACTCTATTGATAAACCTTTTAAAACGTTTCTCTAGAATCGCTTTGTCATAACTTGATTGCATTTTAAACTCATTCTCTAGGCTGTTTTATACTAGGCTGGGAGAGGAAGCAAAGACGCCATGCGTACCAAAGATGTCCTTCAAGACGACTAACCTAATAGTGAAATAGAATTTTTCGGAGGCCAGCCATCATTGAACCCGGTGACTTTTGCTGGTTAAGTCGTGGAATAAGAAAATTTCGCTGGCGAAGTGCATATGAATGAGTAGTTACTTAGCCTGGGGTGATAATCCAAGAAAAGGATATTTTTGTTTGGTTCACAATAACTGTGTAAGTTTCTTAATTTAGTGAATTGTTTTCAAGTTTAAAATAGTATTTTTACGGCTTTACTGGTTAGGCACTCAATGAACCAATATTAAACAAAAAAATAAGTTAATTGAAATAAAGAACCTGTTTTGAAACACGGTTCTATTCAGTAGAAGTTAGTAGTAAATAAAGACACATCAGCATTAAGAAATCCATTAAAAAGGAAAAAAACGAGTCAGCTACTCACAAAAGCTCCTGTATTTACATGTGAAGTGCTACTATGACCAAAAAAGCAATTTTTATTTTTCTTTGGATTTCAACTAAACAGCAAGTTTCAAAAAGACACCTGCTTATTTTAACTGGAATTTTCGTATTTAATGGTCCGCCATTACTAACTTTAAAATCTGGAGAGAGCTCGATCAAAGAGAAAATGAAGCCAAAGGCTCAATAGTTTAAGAATGCAATGCGTGTGTACGCGGCTGAATTAATATGCATCACGGGAGTTTCGGCTTCTGACTTTTAAACTCGTGTTTTGCATATATAATAAGCTGCGTTCAAACGCTGAAATTTTAAGCTAGTGAGTAAATGACGTCAGTTAACGTTTTCCCAAGAGGTCCAATCGGTCAGTTTGGAACGTGAGTAATGGCGGACCGTGAAATCCAAAACTTACACCCAAAGAAAACAACCTTTGCATAAAAATCAAAGGTCAAAATTCCGCCAGTCAAGTGTTAAGCAATCATACTTTCAAAATCTGAAGAAAAATACAGAAAGCGATTTTTTGATCATAGTTAGGTAGCACTTTAACCAATTAACCAACCCACTTGATCAACGTATATATTTCCGTCCTAGGAGACTTAACTGTTTATAAACAATTCTTTTGTTATTTAAATTTTACCAACCCCAGCTTGATATGGGGGGTGTAATATGGTTGGTAACGTTCCAGCCTTATATGAACCCCAGAACAAAACAATCCTTTCTTTCGACAGCCAATAGATATCTGGTTGGCACATTAATAATGATAGCTGACGTAACGGTGAATATCGCTATACTATTTATGCACTAAAGCTGTTTTTGAATCGCTTTGAGCAGACAGAGCAAAAGGCATTCGATAGTGTTGAATTTGTTTTTAAATGCCTAGAGGCATTCACTTTTGGTACAGATTTCCTTCACTGAGTTAAAGTCTTCTATAAAAATATACAAAGCTGTATCTTGAACAACGGCATGACATCAAATTTATTTACGCTGGAACGAGGAGTTCGGCAGGGAGACCCGCTGTCTCCATATCTGTTCGTAATAGCTGTGGAAACACTGGCTATCGCCATTAGACAGAATTCGGACATCAAAGGAATTTATATCGGAGATGAGCAAGTAACGAAACTGTTAGTATGCTGACGACACCACAGCGATATTTAGTTCTTATTAACCGAGCGGGACGTCTGTGTGGGAGAATCTTGACCGAGGTCGCCAGTACAGACCGAACGCAGTGAGGTCTGTACCAGCGACCG
>NC_090874.1:18873242-18890742 GCF_036669935.1 Montipora foliosa | reverse complement strand
ATTTGCAGGGGTCGAACAGACTACCTTCCGATTACTTTTTTGGATGCTCTAGCACTGAACTGTAGAAGACTCAAATTTTTAAAAGCTAAGGCTATTATGTGCCTGGCTTAAATTTCCATGTCTGGAAATTTTATCATCCTGATTTTCATGATTTTATATCTTAGCGTAAATAATATGTAATATGTATATAGTATAGCGTATAATTTCTTGTTACATATTAGTTTCATTTAACAGATATCTATTAAGTTTTATTTAACAGATGTAGAGCTACTCTGTAGAAATGCTGTTAATAAATCGTTATTATTATTATTATTATTATTATTATTATTATTATTAAAATTATTATTATTATTATTATTATTATTATTATTATTATTATTATTATTATTATTATTATTATTATTATTATTATTATTATTATTATTAAGCCCAGTTGGCCTTCAAAACGTTTCCGTGACTGATATGGTTGTTTGGTAATATTCAGTGGTTTAATTTCGATTTCCACAAACTTTTGCCTCAACCTTTGATCCATTTTTAAAACAAAGGCAGGCGGAAATCCAGTGTTCCTTGTTTTTTTTAAACCACAAAAGGACAAAACGTTGTTCGTTTCATCTAAGCCGGCAAGAGCAGATAGCGGTCATATTTAACTTCAAGTGATAATAAAACCGAGAAAGGAATTGATAGTCCGTAATGGCGACTGGATTTCCGACTTCGAAGTCCAATTAGCACTTATTTAATGGAGCGTTCTTCCAAATTTATCTCGAAAGTGAGAAAACACGCCCACCATTTTAAACAGTTGTTCATGCGCTCTTTTCAGTTGCACAGAAACAAAAGACGCGGAACCAACATTACGTAACAATTTTTTCGCGAGTCATTTCTTAAATGGATTCACTTTCTCTGTTAATTCTTATGAAAACCTGGAAATATGCGAGGATATCTACAACTCTTTACCATGAAGTCTACGAATAAATGGCAAAACATTATCAGGAAAATGAATCCGTGTAACTGGCAACGAAGTTTTAAAGAAATATGACCCGATTTTGATCGAAAGGAAGTGATGATTTTTGACAGACATTTCGCAATGTTTCTTTACCTAAAGGGCTCAGTATTATGCATCGAAAAAGGCGCTTGGAAAACACCAGCCATTCGGGCAGACGTTGCAGCCATACTTTCAATTATCAGGAAAAGGGATTATCCGTGTGGAAAAGAAACACGAAACGCAGATCAGGCATTTGACTTTCGCACCTGTAGCTTGGTCGAAAACCGGCCTTAATTTTTAATTCTAGCTTTTCATTATGTTTTCTATCAAAGACAAATTGTGGCTTGCCTGAATCGCCACGGGTGTCAGAGCAAAGCTGACCTTACCCAGCAAGATGAAGCAAAGATGACACAGCCGGATTGTGCGGTTGCAGTGTGTGTGATTCAGTGAATATCAAGCTGATTGTGATGTTCAGACTAAACTAACGTTTGATAAGCAAAAGAGTGAGGGGAAAAAAATGTAGAGCCCATATTTATAATACGGTGAAATTTCACCCTTTCAACCAAACTTGCAAAGACCCGGATTGTGCAGAGAGAAACAGCACAACCTAGACTTGATGGAGGCCACCAGTCGGCTATTTAAAAAGAGAGGCGGAGCGCTTAATTTTCAGAGCTAAATGAACCCAGTGAAGTCGCCAAACCGCCTCCATATATACATTTAATCAGTTCCAAAAGAGTGCTTTAGACTGATAAGCGTTGAGGTTTTATTCTTGTGTCGATCAAACGGAACTCCGAGCAAACGGAAAAAGAGGGTAAAAACTGGCAACGAAGGTTTAAGGGAAGTCATGACTTTTGACAGACATTTCACAATGTTTCATTACCTATAAAGGGTTGAAATTTGCATCGAAAACACCAGCCATTCGGGCAGAGGTTGCAGCCACACTTTCAGCCCGTTTAACAAATACCAAATATTGTTAGCTTTAAAGGAATAAATAGCCTTTTTCTTTACTTAAATACCATTATTATCATGCATCACCAAGAAACGAAAACCATATCGTCTTGTACGTATTAAGTTTCACTCAATGATTTTTATTGCAGCGAGTGTGAAAAAATATAACGTTTCCTTTTAAATAAAATAAAGCAAAACAAAAATTGGGAAACTCTGCAATAGCGGAAATAAATAGAAGAAAAGAACACTGAAGCATTCTAGAATAGCAAAGATCTTACGATTCAAATAACAAATCTCTTCATTTCATAGGGTCTGTAAACCTGACTTTAAAACCTACTGCATGTTAAACAAAAATAGTACTTACGATCTCTCCTACGCTTGATTATGAAAACTTCTTTCTAGGATACTGCAGAGTGACTGCAATCTGTTATTCAGCTCGAAGACATAGGGCACTTGGACGATACGAAGTACCTTTAGATTCGACAATGCAGAAAAGGGAAATGTTACCAGCCGGCTGGGATATGTGCGAATCGTGCTCTCTACAAGCTTTCAGATCTACGAGCTTTCATGAAGACACAACAAGCCAATAACAACTTCCGTGCTACTTATGAGATTCAGAAACATCAAGACATAAATGCTGGTTATAAATTATTTAATGATGACATTGAAACTGTAATCCACTCTATATCACTTATAAACCGCTGTTTCGAAACTGAACTGCTGCGGTGAATAATCGAGAATAACACCGAAATATCTACACCTATCACAAATATCCGTGTTTCCTCCTTGCTTTTTTTACTGGTGAATATGGAATCGGATATCAACGAAAATGTTCTAGTTTAAACTGAAGGCCTTGACCGGATATCGTGCAAAATGAAATTAACGATTCGAAGTATTATCCCAGATCGTCACGGTTACCCAAAATTCTGATCTGCAGAATTTCTTACACACTCCAAAAACAATACTAAACAACAACAAAACAAAAAGCACGCAACTGCGATTGAAGCAGCCATATGCCATTAAACTGAATTTGTTAAATATTGTTTTCGTCCAAAATTTGTAGTCAATAGCAGTCGGGTCTTACAGTAAAAGAGAGAGATCTTTACACCAACCTTTTAAAAGTAAAAGAAATGTTATTAAAACATCTATTTTATCTATAAACGCAATACACAAGTACAGATTTGGCAAATAACATGATTCGCTGAGACTGAGGATTTTTCTTAAAAACAAATTTAAATGTGGCCATTCAAATTTTTGTCAAACGACGGATTCTATTGATTTTCTTAATTAACTAAATGTTTTTTTTTATCACCAATGAATTGTCATAGCAAATATGAACAAGCTATAAAATTGATTTTACGAAGCGGATGCTGCACAACGCCGAAGAGAATAATATAATAAACAACGATTGCTCGCTGTGCAGGTGCTTGCATAGCACACGGTCTCTGGGTACTTAGATCAATTCTTGGGTTGTACGTGACGTCACAAAAAAATAAAATACAAAACTAAAGAGCCTTTTGAGTTTTTATCTTAATCAGTTACAAGAGGTTTAAAATATATATCTGGTTGCATGTTTTCAGCTCGGTACCGGCCTTCGTTTCGAAAATAGAGCAGTTTGAATTTCAGAGTTTTCCACAGTGCGTGACATGTTGACGGCTTTCGAAAAACATGCCAGTTGCAAAAAAACATCGATTTCCCTCGTGTTTTTGTGACCTAAACAGCCAATATACTAGGAGACGTGTCTATACGAATGTTTGCTAGCTCATTATACAGAAAAAAGTGTTAAAGACAGCCAAACTAAATTCGAGATGTTTCTACAGGTTTCCGGCCGCCATGTTGGTGTACTGCAGCAGACACCAACATGGCGCCTCCATACTAAACTCTACAAATTTGAGTAATAAATTTCGCCGAATAAATCAAATATGGAATATCGCACAGACCTGAGACTTGGAACGGTTGTTTATTTATTCCTCTTCTATAACATCTCCATTTCTTGACTCAATTACTTAAATGGTAAGCGATTTATGTTTTCACTTGCGTGACGTGCAACCAAAGAATCTCTCATTTGAATCTCTCAGCACCAAGGAAAAACAAACCCTGTGCAGAGTGACACAGGTTCCCCAAACTGAAATTGTTGAATCACTATAAGCTAAAATAGACAGAGTGGGAGCAAAGATATGAACATTCCATAAAAGTTATTTCTTAACGTCCTTGGGAAATGGACTTACATACGTAGGGCAGTTACAAAGGACCACTTCAAGGGAGTGACACGAAATTTGTCTTCTCCTTTGTAAATATTTTTCTTGTCCATTTGTAAATAGCTTTTAATTGTCGTCAAGGTGTTCAGTTTCCTTTGATTCAGTTCTTTAATTATTTATCCAATGTAAACTAAAACTCTGGCATATTTTTCGTTCACGGGATAAAATTGGGATCCAGAGAAGCGCGACTGGTACTTTCTGATAGTCTTAATATCGCGGTGTTCTCCAAGGGACTCCCATCGACTTTCGCCTCAGAGAGAAAAGGAAGAATGAGATATTTTTCATGCCTTTATGACAAGCATCAACCTGGCGTTTGACATACGCCGTTTCATATTAAGGCGATGGCATAAAATCCCTCTAATACCTCGAAGGAGACACTAAGTTTTATCTTATCTCACCGAACCAATCCCAAAAGGGGAATCTTTGTTTACATTTTTTGCCTCATTAGTACAAGGCTATCGTTTTCTAATCACTCAGCCGAGATTAAGGACGGTGCGTACTATTGTTATTGCGCATATGTTCTGCGCATCTTCAGATACTCGGGTTTCCTATCGGTCATGCTAATTAATGCAGGGATATTTTTGCGCGGTTTAAAACTATGCAGAGAAAGTAGATCTTCGTAACTACTCTTGGTATCCAAAAAGAAAATTGGGGGCAACCATGCATTCTTTAAAGATAACTAAGCTTCAATTTGAGAAAGAGCGCCATACATTGTTTTGTATTTTAGAGCTTTTTACAAGTATTGTTCATGAATTATCTTTGAAAAATGCGTTGTTACCCGCAATTTTCTTTTGGGATTTCGTTAACACTTGTTAAGATTCACCTTACCTGCATAATCATAAATCGGGGCAAAAGTAGGTATCGTCCTTAAAGAACCTTACTCACCCAGTTTACATTACGCGCCCATATTACTTCGCCATTTTCAGGGTCCCCGAAACTCTGAATTCTATGACTGTGTAAAGTAATCTGTTTCCATCGGACATCAAATGGGCTTCATAATTCTGTTTTCCATTGAAAAATAATATATGTATTTTAGAATTTGAGTTTCTAATATTATTTATGTATTACTTGCCCTTCGCAACATCTTATCGAGGGGAGACGGAATCGTTGTTGAAGCATCTGCTCTTGGAATGACAGCGTAGAGTACCGAAATTGGGAATTCTTCGATTAACGGCTGGAATGATCAGAATTAATGTCATATCATTTCTGGAAAATGAAGAAAAACTTCTTGGACTACACTGTAAGGAATCACGAACAGCAAATCCACCGTAGGATCGATAATTTTGTTAAAATATTGTTGTGCGTGTCTACCGCTCAGGCTGCCGGCAATGAGCAAAGAGGCAACTTAAGTCTTCAGCAAACATTTGAATACTAATCTCCATCACAATCAGTAAAAAGCTTTTATCCATTGCTGTTGATTTCATTTTCTCGCTTATAATAAAACTGCGTTTTGTCAAAGCAAGCTTGTGTGTGACACTTTCATTCTTGGTCTGGAAATGTTGAAAACTATAGAGGTCAGAAGGTCAGCTTGGGCTTATTTACAGAAAGGAGAAATTGTTGTTGGATTCAACACCCGTTTGAAGACTAGGTAGACTTTAAAAAGAAGAAATTCTTGGAATGTAGAAGAAAAGCATTTCATGTAATGCTACAACTGTGTATTGCGCGCGCCATACTGAAGAAACTGTCTTTATTTGACTTTATACTCGCACTCGCGAGTCGCTAACCGCTCGCATTAAGCTTATTTATCAAGTACCGCGCTAGCAGCGAATTAAGCTATCTCACCTTGTTGTTTCCATTGCGAACGTCTGGGGTATAATACTTGTGGGTTGCTTGTTGATTATTTATTAAGGTCCAGCTAAAAGTTCGAACAATTGCAACTTAGTACCACTCATAGAAATTGTATTTCCCTCTTGAATTCACCGCAGACGTAGCTCCACGCTTCGAAAGCGCTCGAAATGAAGGTATTCTGCTGTTTTTCTGATCGAAATCCAGTTAAGCGTTTTTTTTTTATTTTCCTGACAAAATTGTTCTAATTTTTCTCTCGAGTGCAAAAATATCTTAACGAAAACTTGCCCATATATGGAAGTGTAGACGCTCCAAATTCCCGGATAACAAGAACAACAAAGGCACGCAATGTAAAGTGGGTGAGTAAGTTTCTTTAAAGCACTGAATATTAAAAGCGCATTACATAATGAGCTATCTCTGAAAAATTGAACCCGATGTACCAGATAAAGTCTGAGCTATGATGCTTTGATTTTTCGAAATTTTACAACGAATCTATATGGGATCAATAGCGCCTTTGCCCCCTTTATCAGTCTGTGATGACTATAAATAACTGGCTCTGTGTCAAAGCTAAAAGGAAAGTTCTTTTACCTTTTGAACGGTCAATTTGTTAAGAGCATGATGTTTTCGTGAGAAAACTCGTATAATGAATGAAACAAACAACGACGTGAGCAAAGATTCCCTTATAAATAAGTGAAGGCCAACTGTGATTACCTCAAGAGTTAATCAATAGACCCTTTCAAGGTTAACGCCGCCATTTTGCCAGGGGTGCAAAACAAATGGGGCGAACGCGCGGCCAAGGGTAAAATGCAAATGTCTGACTCGTAGCGTTGCGGAAAAAAACTACGAATGCACATCGCACTGACGTATTTTTGTCGCTGAAACTATCCTGTTTGACTCGTGTATATATTTTCCTACAATTTCAACGTTGGTGGAATCGGCAAAACATCCGTTTTGATGCCTCGACAAGCAGAAGAAGTTCTTCAATACGACGACTTCCTCGGTTGGACTGTCTCGTCGCTCAAGGATTTTCTTTCCCTAAGAGGCCTCAAACAAACCGGCCGAAAGCCTGAGCTTGTTGCTAGAGCGTTTGGTGCGTACGAACTCAATGCACCAGTGAAGTTCTCCGAAGAACAAATTTATCAGCAGATAAAGGAAGAATACTCTCGGAGGTTGACTTCAAATAGAATAAAAAGCGATCCAAACAACATACCTTATGACGCTTGGATTGATGACGGTAAATTGTTCGGTTATATTTTGAAAACCAAAGCTGTGGATGTGGAATATATTGGAAAATATAAAGACCAGAAAGCTTATTCGTATTGGATGAGTGGCTTTGTGGACACGAGCGTGTTTTGGCATGATAACAAATTATTGAACCATGTCGCTATTTGCATTTTATGCTCTGGCCGCGCACTCGCCCCAGGTGTTTTGCAACCCCGGCAAAATGGCGGCGTTAACCTTGAAAGGGTCTATTGACGGCCACAACTGACCACGTTTATTACCTGTTCAAGTTCCGGTGAATAGCCTCTTGTATCGCCCCCTCATCATTTCCATTTTCATCAACAGTGAAACTGGATTTGCGGTAACATATTTTCAAGCGGCTCACGCCGTATTTGACCTGAAACGAAATACATAAGTGGCATTAAAAGAAATGCAACTACGACAGGATTGTTATTCACCTGGTTAGAGCAGTGGACTGAAAACGAATCGATTTAGCCGGCATCCTGTCACATTAAAGGAGGGCTATGTCACGACAGTACAGTTCGCTTTGCGTAGTTTTACCAATTACGCGCACGTTCTCGCTGTGCCACCTGAAAATTAATTTTAATACAACACATGACAAGAGAAAAATGAATGTCAGTCGAGCATACGAAATTTAAGTTACAAACATAAGCAGGAGCCCATATTAACCCTCTGAGTCAACCCTTTCCCGTATCTTTCTATTTTTAGAAGCACCTCGCAGGGGGCTTTAGTGGGTGCTTTCACAATAGCCAATCATAAGAGACCTACAGTCAGCTACTTATTACATCACATACGTCAAAATATAGTAGTTCTAAAAATAGAAAGATACAGGAAAGGGTTGACTCAAGGGTACAATACAAATGGAAGCTCCGGGTAATGGGCTCCTGACAGATAAACTTGGAAAAACTGTTAGGATGAACAGTTTTCAGAAATAGCTTTCAACTTTCTTTAATTTTGATCATCCCAGACAGGTGCGGGATTGGGGAAAACTAATTTATTATATAAAAAAACGAGGCATTAGACAATGTGCTCATTTGATTTTTTCAACGTGCAAGGTGGTTTTCTGCAATGGGTCCTTTGCAGCTGGCGATCGCATGGTACAAAAACCGCCATACTGGATAGCAAAAAATGAGCACTGGGACATCGAAAACAAAGAGAAATTAAATTAAGTCGCTTTGTTTCAGATGTACCAGTGCGCAATTTGCTCTTCAGTATGTGATCGCCAGCTGCAAACTGAAGGCCCATTCCGCACAGTGGTAGAGTGGCCCATCTCTGCCTTTTTTTGTATTTGCTATTTTATTGAAACCTTCCTGTCGATGTGAAATTAGTTATTTTTATCTTTCGCTTGATTTGGTGTACAGTTTCCATTCCCTTTTGTGACACAGACCCTTTTAAAAGTGCTTATATCAAGAGTGAATTAGATTTAGGGCTGTCCACAAGGTGCTCCAATTTTCTCAAAAAGTTGCTCAAAAATTGCTCAGAAGTTGCTTTTTTTCTATTTTGGTGTAAGAGGCTGATTATTAACTAAAATCAGGAGACCATTACCCTGAGCTTCCATCTGTATTGTACCCTTGAGTCAACCCTGTCCAGTGTCTTTCTACTTTTAGAACTACTACATTTTGACGTATGTGACGAATGTGCCATATGTGACTGAGAACATACCTGAAGTGGTTCACATACAACACATACGTATGTGACGTAATAAATGGCTGACCATAGTCTCTTATGATTGGCCAATGTGAAAACACCCAGTAAAACCCCCCTGCAAGGTGCTTCTAAAAATAGAAAGATACAGGAAAGGGTTGACTCAGAGGTTTAATATGGAAGATGGAGGCTCCGGGTAATGGGCTCCTGCTAAAATGAAGATGTTCATGAAGAATTTCGCTTTGCATAGATGCCAGATACATATTGCATATTGATCTCATTATAATTGTGTGTAAGTTTAAGTTTTACATTGCTATCTTCTCTCAACCCACATCCCAAAATCTGATTCTCTTTATTGGCGTCCTCATATTACAATTATTACTAGATAAATAATCACATGATGGTATTTAAACAAACGTTGCTAATATACTTATTTGATACATAAAGTATCTCTGACGTACATGACTCATTTGCTATATAAAAACATATTCTTGTCTTTGAACTCCTTAACTCTATCAAACGAGGACACATTTGGATCGACTGAACCACGCACGTTTCTCTTCTTTTCCGCTGGATTAGTTTGCACCTTTCTTTGCCGGGAAATACCAGCTTTTTCTGGAGTACTCAACCTATCTCCAGCACTAGCTGCTATTTCTAAAGGATCTGAATATTCATCATGGTCACTCGAGCATGGACTATCATTCAGCACCGCCATTTTGAATTTTTTACCATATCCGCTGACCCTTGTAAAACTACCACAGGCAGACTACCACTAGCCATACTCTCCAGAGCAGGGATAGTGTCGGATGTTTGCAAAAGGTATATCAAAGCAACCAATGTCCAATATCAGAACTTTAATAGGCGCTTTGAAGTTGTGAAATGTCTTAAAAAGAAAGAAACCTGTTCAAAACAGAAGATTGTTGCTCGAAATCCGAATAGTTGCTCGAAATCAGAAAAGTTGCTCAGAAGCGGCCGAGCAACTTATGGACAGCCCTAATTAGGATTAGAGTGTTGTTATGACATTGGTGGGCTCCCCAGCACAGTCAAAAATGAGTCCATTTTTTGAATACCCGTTCCCGCGAAAATCAGTTGTAATGTCCCTGGAAAAAAAAAAAAACACGGCAGAAGCAGTCACGCGTGACATTGCTTCTTCTGATTTGGCGGCCCTTTGTATGATTCGCGTGCAAAGTGTATCTAAAAATAACTCCATTTGTGACTGTCTTGGGGCAAGACCGCAAAGTGATAGATCAATACTTTTATCTAATTCACTCTTGCATTTATCACATATGAGCATTTTTGCTAAAGCCCCGTCTACATGAGCAATTTTTATGCGACAATTTTTATTTGCTCGTGAAGACGACGAGGAAATTTGGCTAACTTTTGTGTCACAAATGTATCTGCTGAAAAGCTGGCGTCTTAAAAGTTGTCAAATACGAAAAATTGCTTGTGTAGGCGACTCATAAAATGCGGCAAATTTCTGCCTCTTTGAGAGTACCATTGGAGAACGACCAGGCAACCTCGCCTTGTTTCTGCGTTATCTCTGATGTCCAAAGGCATTCATTGCTGACCCAGTAACTGCGAATTGTCAACAATTATTTGTAGTGCTATCTACACGATCAAATGTATTTGCCACGTAAAAATTGCTCGTGTACACCAGGCTTAATCACGGTTAACATCCTCTAATGTTGGACAAAATTCAATGATTGGCTCCCACCTCATACCGTCGCCTTTAAAAGGTCACGATGGGTCCTTTACCTTAAAGATCATTCGCGCTCAAATTTCATTTATCTCACCGCGATGATATTGTCTTGAAGATCATTTTAAGTGATGTGCCGCATAAACGACGCAAGAACACGGCCAATTAAATATCATGTAAAAAGAGTGGTGACAAACATATAATTGACAGGCCTGTTTTTAATGTTGCAACCGGTCTCCCTCTCAAATTAATTAATACAAAATACTATAATTTGTAAATACTACACTTTATTTTCGGATGTACTGAGCTCCACAAGAAATTCCGGAAGATCCTACTAAAAATTCGTTTTAGACTTAGAAAGGTTATCACCGTTTTTTTCCTCCATGATGTTAATTGCCAAAATGATTGAAAAGGAACTTTTACGGTACCTTTTTGAAAATGAATATTAATTCCTTGTCTTTTCCTGCAACCTATTCAGTACTCTTACCAACACAAAATCCGCGTCTGTGCCCTTTCTTCAGTCTTGGTTCTTTTGTTTCCCATCCTATACCCTTGTCAGCAGCGATCAGGCAAAGCCATGGATCTCCAGGAGTATGCATGGCCACTCACCACTCAAATCCTTACCTTACCACCTATTAAGAGGAAAGCCGGGATGTAGTCAGTTTTCAATTTCATATTTCATACCGGTTAATGTAAACATACATCTTTACACAGTTGAAATCATTTTACGTATAATACATGTGTTCTTAATAATTTCAGAAATTTAGTGAAAGATTGCCCATATTGGTTAATAATTTTTCTTCTTTTTTGTAAATTTTGAGCCAACTTAATAAAGCTTTAAAAAAGTGAAAGGTTAACAGTTGCTTGCTTGTTCAAAAGCAAAGGCTTTAACTTTGGTATCATTCTTGTAAAGGCGTTCTTTCAGTTGACTGGATCCTGGTAGTTCTTACCGCGGTCACATCAATGCGCTAACTGGTTTGCCAGGACTCCGAACTCTATTGACTTGCTTCCAAAATGGAGACTCCAATTGCCAGAGCAAAATGGCCATTAACTCAAGATCAATATACCGAAAGTATACTTCTTTACTAAATTCAAGAGTGATTTGTAAAGTGATTTGTAATGTGGAGAACGGATACATAAAACGCGAAAGGAACCAGATCCAGAGATTTCACCTTAAGATAAAGGGTCATCTCAAACAAAAATGATAAAATGAGGGCCTTGCGTACAGGCAGACAATTGAGGGAAAACACCACAACCGCCAAGGAGAATTCTATTACACACCCCTTTCCAAAACCCCAAAGAAATTAAAGGAGTCTTTGTAGTTACCAAAGGCGGTTTTCTCCTAGACAGAGGAAACGTTACCTTAAAGCCACAGCTGAAGATAATCACAACAGGTTTCCTGCTGATATGTGAATGCGAGTTTCCCTTGGTATGTGTGATGACTTGCAATTATCTTTCTAATCAGCGCCATGATACTGCTGCACTGCCTGCACGTCTAAGAACCGAGGATTGATTGCTCGACAGTTGACCTCATTGGTTACGTTTGCTTCATAAATTGGCTTAACGCTTTGAAATTACTACATGATCGCACAACGAGTTATTCTAGTCGTCAAATAGGCCTCGAGAGAACAAAGCTCACCGAGTTTTTGTGCGAGCATCACTTGTTTTACTAACAACGGATTTCCTTTTCCTAGTAGTTCTTGCTGTTCCAGCTGTGGACCTTAAGTTAAAGGTAAGAGTCTAATAATTTTTTGACTTGGTTTGATAGTTTTACAGAGCCCTTTTTCGACTTGAGCTGTAAGCTTGTTATTCACACTGGAAATACTGGCTTCTAGCGCCCCTCTATTTAAATTTCGTTATCACCGATGAAATGAGATCGAAGTACTTTTGTGAAGTACAACGGACTTGATTTATCAGATTGGTCAAGATATTCATAAGAGTATAACACGCGATAATGTTTAAGTTGTGGGAAGATTTTGGACGGGATCAAGACAGGAAATCTTGGAGACCACACTCTCTATCCCATTTCAGTTCCATATTTCGTTTTATCAGAAAATATTGAATTTATTTCCTCGACTGTGAACACTTGGTTTGGATCAAAGGACGACACGACATTCCCATGATGTGGAAAATTAAATCGCGTTTTGATTTAGCTATACGATCATTTCGCAACGAAATCGTGATAATCTCTTCCGAGAAGCTTTAAAAATTCGGATTGCTAAGCCTTGGGATTTGATATGTCATAATTGACATTTAATATGCAATCATGAAGTGTGTCCTCTTAAGATAAACACGAAATAAGTTTTTTGCCTTTCTTCAGTCAAACCCGGCCGGCTTTTTGCGGTTAGAAAGGTCAATGTTTCCGTAGGTGGGGAGGGGGAGGGAGAAGGAGTCATCACACGCCTTGGTAAAAAGCTATTAGAAGTCAGTTGGTAAACACACTCCGTATACCGTCATAGAAACCTTACACATGCGTACATGTCTCATCCATCACGACCCCACAAGCTTGGCAGCTTTAACTCTTATCGTGTATACGTAAAGGCAAAATTTTTCATCCATCATTGGCCTCATTCGTACAACTGCTTTTATCTGTTCTATGGGAGCTCTAGGCGGTAGCATGACAACGGCAACTCCACAATTCCCTAACAACGGCAACGCCACGAATTAAATAAAAAAAAAAAAAAAACCGTGCTGCATGCTGCGGCATGCATTTTGGTACATTTCTTCTCACCCCCTCGTCCCTTTTTGGTCCCCTGTATCGACCTGTTAAGTCTTACGGTGGGCAGACACGAGGGGTCATGTTGCAGCGGACAAAAAGGTGAGGCGACATGCATTAGGGTCGTGTAGCGGGGACATGTAGCCGGGACAAAATCACAACATTTTCAACAAGTTGAACTTCATGGGACACGTCGAGGGGACAAACTAACCCCCAAATTGGCATTGCACAGTTATAAAGTGTCAGTTCCCACGAGGGGACATGTCACTGCAACATATCCCTGAAACATGTACCCGCAACATTTTCATGTGTGTGAACATCTTGTGATTTTGTCCCTGTTACATGTCCCCGCTACTAGTCCCTGCTAAATGTCGCCTCAGTGTACACTACACAAGTTTTTTGTCGCTGCAACATGTGCCTGCAACCTGACCCCTCGTGCCTGTCCACCTTTACGCCTGCTAGGATTCATAACAACGTGAAATCTGCAATTTTTAAGATTTTGACAACATCGTGAGAAAGCAAAGTCAACCTATCGTTTTCTATATCTACTATATTTGCTTCAATGATTCTTATCAATCCAGCAGTTGGATAAGAAAACATAATTACTTTAAGCCAACTCATGAATACAAATGATAGACAAAATATTAAGATAAACAGACAACAAGATAACATTTACAGGAAATAGTGTATTTATATTTAGAGAGTGAGTATAAGGACCATCCAAATAGCAGTGGCTGATCGCAACAAAATACAACTTTCACGTAGCATCAGAAAGAGCTCGTTTTTCATGATAAAAATATTACTTCATGCGCTGACCTGAACAATTAAAGAGTTTAAGAGTTAAGTATATACAGAGTTCAGTCTAGGGCGCTCTCCTTTTGTAAGAACTGGCCGGCCAGACCTGTCAGTTTGCAAAGAAAATTCAACAATCTGAAGGAACACTTGCATGCCAGGAGCGCATGAGTAGGAGCCTCCCAATGCATTATATCCTTGAGTCAACCTTTGCTCGTATCCTTCTATTTTTAGAACTAATCCTTCAGTAGGAAACTCACATTTACAACAATTTACATCAATTCGCAAAATTGGCATACATTGTTTTTTGCTATTTTTGTCTTTGTTCCACAATAACTTTATTCTGATTGGCCATTCTAAACATGCAGTGTGTGCAGAGCCGAAGAACTCGTGGCGTTCAAAAATAGAAAGATACGAGCAAAGGTTGACTCATAGGGCTTGTATAGGAGAGGCAAACTCCTACTCATGCGCTCCTGTTGCATGCATGATAATCCTCACATTATGATGGAGAAATATATATCATCCTGCAAGGAGTTTTGTTAATTTGAAGCCGCTGTGGAGTTAGTCCTCCCAAATGTCCAGTCTGGCCGGTCAGTTCTGTCATATGGAAGCCTCCTTAGTGTGTTACCTTATGAACTCACAGCAAAAGATAATTCTCTGGGGAAAGAGTTTCAAGGGCAAGAGCCAGTAGTAGGTTACTATGCCGACATCGTGAAACACGAACAAGATGGATAATTACAATTATTATTCATTCAAAATATTTCTCCGTTTTTGATTGGTTAAAACCACACGCATAATTCACCATGACCAGCTGCTGTTCATCAAATTTGGAAAGAAACTTCGTCATATTGAATCAATGACGTCAAAAGTGCAGCCCGCTGCAGATTATTGAACCGTTGACCGAAAAAAGCTGGGGACGAGATTGTGTTATTTTTGTTGAGCAGAAGAATGGCTGCGAGTAGGTTTAGAAGTTTGAGCGAAGAAAATATTTTGAATGAATAATAAAGCAATTATTGAATTCGGCTTTCGCAGAATATGAAGATTTCTGCAGATCTCGGAGGTTGGTATCCACCTCGGCCTTCGTGGATAACACCCTCCTCGACCTGCAGAATTCTTCATATCCTATTCAGCCTCAGTCAATAATTGCTAAATCTTTGATGTACGATGGCCGTAAGTAACATACCCCCTTCCCCTTAATAGTCTACTTTATGACCAATTATAGACCCCATCTTTGTCAATTTTGGGTAAATGTAATTTTAGCGACCCCAACTTAGTCACTGTCTGTTTATGAATAAACCTTACATAAAGACTTTTCAATTGTAATTTCAAAACGGAATGTAATGCGACTAGTAAATATTAAATCAACAGTGCTACAGTTCTTTCTGTAACAACTTTTTTTACCGCAAATCTTTCCATTTTTAAATCCCGCTAGCAATATTTTGTTTTTACCCCCAAAATCCCGACAATTTGTAACCCCATTCTAGAAACTCTGTCGTGAACTCTGTTGAAAATGCAACCCCATTATAGTCAATCCAGTCGTGAAAATGCGACCCCGTCCAGCGGCACATTTCCATTAGACCACTAATAGGAAGTACCCCGTGCAGAATTACACCACAATGCAGATGAAAAGAATACCTCACGTGAAAATGAAAAGACTTTTTCAGAAGAGAGGCTTGGTGGTGAAATTTGGGAATTTATGGTAAGCACGCATAAGCCTATGCTAGTTAATTATTTTTTAACAAAAGGTTTTGTGTCGAACGGTGCAGACAAATTACATCATAAACACTGCACTGTTCATGATTCTGCATAAATTATGCCTTTCAGCAAGTTATACCACGTTACTGTCACTCGTATCGGTTCACAAATCAAGCGACAATAGCCCTTTTTTCACGGTTAGTTTTTCTCATTTGCATTACAGTGTAAATCTAACGTGGATGCAAGGCAATTTCGGGTTAAAACTACAAAATAGCCCGAAATTGCCTCACATACATGCTATATTATATCGTCATGCAAACGAGAAAAACTAACCGTCAAAAGGTCTATTGTACAACAATCACACAAGCTGATAGCGCACGTGATATTTGACATAAAAATGAATCTCTGTAGTACTCCACCCTCGTTACCTGAGCAATCGGACGGAGACGGTTAAAGGTTACACATTGACAGATTGCGTAAGGACTCCTACCAGACGTAATTTTGGATAAGAACAGCTTCCAGCAACTACAATCGATAAGAAGCCTTTAATAATTGGATAAATGATTTGTGATAACAAATGATCCGTGTAATTAGTCACGTTTTATTCCGAAGTAAAGGAAAAAAACAAAAACCACGCATGAAATTTTCAAAATAAGTGTTTCGAAACTTTGGAGCAATATTGAACGAGAAAATTATGAAAAGCTCGCTTTGACATGTTTTTGGTTCATCCTGATCATTTCATTTCTCTAATCAGCTGAGCTGTTTAATTTCACATGAACAAGGACACGTCAGAACACTAGGGTAATCAATAATAGTAACAATAGCAATTACGTTGTCGGAGATTAAATACACCTACGGAGCAATAGGAGTAAGCGAAGCACAGCTGATAGCAGGGCCATCCAACGATAATTTGTCAATCTGTTCTAAGAATTTCGGTCCTACGTTGCCAAAGAGCCATGAAATTCTTTACTAAAACATCAACTAAAAGATTCACAACCATTGAAAAGTAGTCCCTTTCGTTTTCGGAAGGGATATTTTTTGCAGCTTTCCGGATGAGGAAATGGCTTGGTGGGAAGTTCTTAGAAGGTAACGTTTCTGAAATGAAGATAACGTTCCCTCAATTTTTCGAAAATCAAATTATTGTAGGTGATAAAAACATCTCTTTACGCGGTCTTTATACATTACAAGGAGCCATTTTATCGTTGGGTGCCCTTGTAATGTATTCAATGGAATCCGCTTGTGTTATTGTATCACATGCAAATAAGGTTCTTACACTTTTGGATCTTGTCCTCACGATTTTATACTGTAATTATGTCTATGTCTTCCTATTAGTCTTCGGTGCCACGGACTCTGCTTCGTGTCTTAAAGTTATTGCCTCTGCTAACCGGCAATCAGCATAGCTGTAACAAAAGGTTTTCTCGAAAACTCATGACGAATAAAGAGACAGTCATTCCGCCTGAGAGAGCTTATGCGTAGTTGTCAAGAACAGTTAACAATGGCTCGCCGAACTAACGTTTTGATCCACATTTCAGCTTCTTAAGGAAGCCTCTCTCGAAGGGACATGGTAAAATTCGCCAGTTATAACATGGGACAAACAGTCCACCAAATGCAAAGTTTGTATGAAAATTTCGCCGACAAATAACTTATGCCACATTTCTTTGAAATCTGCACGTTTGAATTTAGGAGGGCAGGATTGAAGGGGAGCAAGAATAGCCGGCAAGAAGGCTCTTTGGCGTTGAAAATGG
>NC_090874.1:18843242-18868242 GCF_036669935.1 Montipora foliosa | reverse complement strand
GTCAAGCAAGGGAGCAAGTTAGGCAGTGACAAAAAAAAAAAAAAAAAATGACGGTGCGACTGCTTTCGTCGTGCGAGTAGTAGTAACACATTGTGCGTTGACTTCCACGAATTGAACTTAAGAACACGGTCAGAATACTTCTCTTCCAAAGAACGCCAACAAGGCAACAACAACAAAAAAAAATCCGCGTCGGATAACAGAATTAGACTATATTACAAGAGTAGTGCGCAATATATTGATTTGGGCAAAAATCTTGAGGCACGATTGACTCCTACTGAGAAAATAATTTGAAAAAATCGCACGATTGGTCTCTGAAGCTTTCACTTCCGACAAACGAAATGACTGAAACCATCAAACAGAATACCTAAAAAGCAGTTCCAAAACTAATTCATTATAAAAGTAAGGTATTAAATAAAATGATCGAATTTCGTTTGAGCAGTCGTTTTAAAATAGAATTAATTAGCAACAAATCCAAAACAAAATTTGGATGTGGAGGGTGAGAAGAGGTTGCGTAAGCGCTGCAAGAAAAAACGAAATTTGATTCTAGAAATGATCCAAGGATGACAATGTCTCCGTCAGGTCAATGATTAACGGAGGGTTGTTCACTAATCGTAGGATTTGTGTACCGTCGACAACACAGAAATACGCGCGTGCTTTTGCCTCGTTTGTGGCGGACGAGGGCGTGGCAATCCACAATGTAATATATGCGTATGAACAAACGGAAAATGGGAAAATTCTAAGTATCATCGGATCCTTAAATTATTACATATTACGTAATAACATTATAACTAAGCATTCTTGAAAAGCGCTAAGGCTTAAAAAGTGCAGGTAAGTTGATTCTTAAGCACTGTTCTGTGCAGATCAGTTCATTTATTGTGTTCATCTATTTAACATACATGAAAGTTTCGAATTTCGCATAATTCTGCTGCCTTTATCCTCTTGAAGGCGTTGCTTGAAGCAACATGCACACCCTACCCCCACCCCCAACAAAAAGAAAAAACAGATAAAAAACAACGATCATAAAGTTTTGTAGAGACAAAGTTTGATAAAAATAGGCATCGCAGCGTAATAGAACGGAATGGAAAAAAGAGACACTTTTCTGGCAAGCTTCAAAATAATACATATTTAACTGACAGATTTCCTAGCGGAGGCGCTGATTATTTTGCCGCCGGCAAAGTTAAGTGAATCACGTTAACTCGCACTAACAAATCTAAACATCAAAAGAAACGCTCCTGTTCACAGATGCTTTCGGCAAGAAACGTGATGTCGCACTTCAAGAGAACACATTCTCGTTTTGATGACTTCAGGCAAAACATTTCCGCTTTCAATTTTATTGACTTTCAAGTAATTTACGGCTTGACTCTCTTCTAGTTTAATCAAGGGCATATTCATTATTTTGGCAAGCTTACGTAAAAATGCGTCATGGAGTTTAAATTTCACTTGTTAGGGAATTTTCTATGAGATAAGACATACGAGTTTCACCGTCTTTGTTCTATTTTTGTCTTCTGTTTTCCACCCACCTACGACAGCTTTCTTCGCGGATTAATAAGTACAATTAAGAAGAACCTATAGTCACAAATTAGTTTTCTAACTTTCCACTCAACCGAGACACTGAGAATGTGAGTTAAATTAGGATGTTTGAAGCTAAGTATAGAACAGTCAAAGTTATCCGCTGTAATTTAGTTATTAAAGGTTAACACAAAACTCACTAACATTGCTGCACTCTTGATTGTATAAGGCAATTTCTATGGCCACAAAGTTCCGAATTCGGCTTACAGAAGATAGCGCATTTGTTGCTATGAGAACTTTATTGAGCTGGTTACCTTAGGGGAAGCACGCTTCAAAATTAATATAGAACAACCAATGAAAATCGAGTGCATAAATTATCATCACCTTGATTAAAATCGCACCGTAAAATTTTAAGAAATCAAAGGCGTTCGCTCCGAGTTTAGCAAGCATCAGAAAATGAAAGTTAAACATCTCAGTACGTGTCGATGAAGACAAATAACGACATCTAAGGAGTGAGAAAATCATTTCCGACTGGGTAAGTTTCAGCCTTTCGCTTGATACATTACCTTTTTGTCGATGGTAGTTTTATGTATAATTTTGTTCTAAAAACTGATATATCACAATAAATTGTCACAATTGAAGAAAAAGATAAGGTTCCCAGCTGGTGTTTTGCTCTCAAGCAGGGAACACTGTTTTGGCATTTTGATTTTGGCGATCAGCAAACCGCGGGGTCAAGATTTCACACCTTCAGCCTAAACTAACATTCTAAAAGACTCCAACCAAAAGGGAATGATTTCCGAATGTCGGCAGGGGTTCCTCTTGTTTAAACACAAATTATACTTGAGGAAACCAAGACTTGTTGTGAGAATCACCACATTATGTTTTTTTTCTCAAATGTTAAAAATTGGAATTGAAAAAATATGCCAAAGGAAGCGTCTTAAAAAAATTGTCGTCGGGATACGTGAGACGAAATATCTTCTGTGCTTTGCAAAAAAAAAAAAAAAAAAAAACCTTATCGCAGCAATCCTAGCACTTTTTTTTGGCAATCCAGTTGAGACTGTTGAGTCTTGCATGCTTAAAAGATACCTTTGATGTGCGCAAGGAGCCAAGTACAAAATTCAAGTTTAAAACAAAAATTTAAATGTACCTCTAAACAACTGAACGAAGAAACCTCTTTTAATTATTTACACATTAGGTCGTGTTTCAAGCCAAACTTCTCAGTTTGATACACACAAAAAGTGCATACCATTTCGTGCAGCTAAGGTGTTGGTGCATGAGAAAGTGAGCGTGTTTTCATCAGCATGGAGTGCACCTCACATTGAAGAAGTAGGTTTTCTATATAGTACTAATAGCTTGTTTGTTCACTCATCCTATGAAGTGGTCGAATAGAAATTCGGATTATCTACTTAACAATCGACGAGTTTTGCTAAAACCATTAACACTTTTCTGTATAACTAAAACAGTGAAATGTTTACTTAAATTTCAGTAAAGGTGCTAATGTAGAGAGAGAGTCACTAGTACGGTAAAACAGAAAATACAGCAAACACTTTTTCTGTGCCAATATTCATTTTTTCGCTTCGCTTTATGGCTGGTCCTGACCGTGAAAATGTTTCGCAAAATATAAATAAAATTAAATTAAATGATCGAATTGACTTGAGTGGGTAAACCAAAAAAACTATAAAGGTCTAGTAAAGAAATAAGCTTTAGCTATTTTAAACAGAGGATAACTTGAATCTAAAAGTCAATTCTATTTTGGGTCGCTTTCGTATAATACTAATCTTATGCTTAGCAAAGGAAATTTTGATTGCAGATAGATTAAATCGTCAATACTTACAGCTCCCATCGGCTTACAAGGTCCTACTTACATGCAGAAGACCCTGACTTATTTACTAACTTATTTACTATGCGATAGCAGTATGAGTAAAAGTTCACACTGAGAATGAGCTGACAAGTCGAGAAAAGCTAACTCTTCCACACAATCTCTCTCAGTCGGTCCTTTTCTCTACGTCTGATCGTTCTAAATTTTTTAAAAAAAAAAAGGAAATAAAAGCTGTGATAAATGGACGACAGACGAACTGTGTAAGTACAAATTGATAACAAAGCCCTAGTATAAAATAAATACTCCGTCTTGTGGAAGTTGTGGGTTGCGTTTCATATACGCAGCTTATCAAACGATTTGAAAAAAAAAATCACTCTACTTCCAACAGTACTTAAATCATTATATATTTAAGACATTGACATTGATGTTCTTGTGTTTATGTGTATCCTTTCAATGCAAATTTTAAAATTATGGCTTGAAATAAAGGTATCATGAAGTGAAATTGCAACGATAACTCATAAAATTCTTATTTGCGGTTTCTCTTTTGAAGAGTTTTGCAAAGGTTGGTTGGGTTAATAATATCAAATTAAAACTCTCGACGTGTTATTTTAAATTGCCTTCTCTTCGAGAATCAGAACTGATGCGTGACCGAAGTTATTCTCTTATCAGAGGTTCAATTTTAAATTGGATAACTGCTTAAAGATCTAAGCGGGATTATACACTTTGACGATATTTTTTACTTCCGAAAAGGAGGAGGAAATGGCTTGCGACGAATAAAGACGATCAGTTGTACGTGGGTTTAGAAAAGACTTCCAGCTATGTCGTGTGGGTAGTGTTAAAAAAGGCCTATTCTTCTCGACAAGTGCGCCAAGTTATTAACTTACAATTAAACACGCCGTCTTATGCGAAATTACATCGCTGATGGATAAAGGAGAGCAAAAGTGGTTGAATTGTCAATGAACCTCTTGTTAACTTAAGACCGTTGACGCATTTAAACGGCATGATAAAAAAAAATCATAAATCAATCAATACATCCCAGCACGTACGCTTACGATGCTAATTTTTGTTCGCTTTATATTTCAGTACTTGGACGCAACAGACGGTTTGCGCGTAGAAGCTGACCAAAGATAACATGAATAACACAACATTAGATGGACCGCTTGATGTCTTTGACGAACATATCGCTTCTCGAATTGTGCGCCTTATTCTCTACCCAGCGGTCTTCATCATTGGCGTGATTGGAAACTCAATAGTTTGCGCATTGATTCTCAAAGCCAAGAGCAAACAATTCCGTTCGGCCGAGGGCTACTTCATCCTAAACCTCGCCTTTTCGGATCTACTGGTCATCTTTCTGTATCTCCCATTCGATCTTGCCTACTTAGAAAACCACGCCATATGGCCGTTTGGGTTTGTTCTTTGCAAGCTCATCAACGTTTTGACTTCTATCTCTGTCACGGTTTCGGGCTCCATGCTAATCTGTATTGGCTTTGAACGCTACACTACGATAGTTAGGACCCTGACAGGCCGCCTTAGCAAGAGAAAGGCCTTGGCCATGGTGACATTCAGCTGGATCTATTCCTGTCTCGCGCAGATACCATACGTGTTTGCGTTACAAGTGGAACCTGACGGAACATGCTTGGTAGCCATAGAGTGGTGGCCTAGCCAAGTGGCTATGAATCTCACATACATCATGGCGATCATTATGCCTCAGTTTGTAATCCCAGCGTTTTGCTTAACTTTCTTCTACCTTAGGATTGTTTGTCACGTTTGGAAAGCTCACAGACTGAACTCAAAACGGGGGATTTACTCTAATACAAACGTCGCGGAAAAACGCGTCAAACAAAACCGGAAAACAACCAAGTTATTGACTGGACTAGTGTTGGTGTATGCTATTTGCATTCTCCCACACATGGTTATCATCATAAGTATTATGGCGAACCCAGCTTTGCTCTCGTCGAACTTCACGAGACAGTTGTACGAGTTTGCGAGGCTTTTGAAGACAGCTAACAGTTGTTTTAATCCCATTCTGTACACATTGCTGATCCGCGGCTTTAGAAACGACTTAAAGAAAATGTGCTGTAACAAGGCTAAATCAAACACCAACTCCTTGTCAAAAAAGTTTTTGAGGTCTTCGCCCGAAATCCGTCGACCTGAATACCACAAAACCCTCTCACCTTCTCAAGCTAGATTCCAAGGAACCATTACAGTGAAACTGGAGAATGGTTACGATTGTGAACGAGAAGATAGAGTGTAGCAACGCATCGACACCTGGAACATTTCTCACTGGTATGGTAGCGTAATGATGACTTCTCGTCGCGACTTGCATCGTGGTTTCTGTTACCCGAGTCAAACGGTTTGGGTAGAAAAGGGAAGATGTTCTCCTTCTCCTTCAAAATTTCCGCCTCCGTAAGATCTTACTCTCTTTCGCAATCTCTGGTTCGCTTTTAAAAGTTTGTGGCAGTAACGATATCTCCGCAGTTACAAACTGGACGCTTAACGCCATTTAAACTGGAACTAATCGTTACGGTTTAGTCTTAATTCCCTTTGAGGTGAAAACTGTCATAGAAATGTCATATGTTTTTAACTATTACTTAACTTGCCAAGCCGAAAATGTGAAAACAATGCTTGAGGCGAACAGCCGGGCCCACGGTGGCGTGAGAGCAATGTCCGCGAGACATACCGACTAATGTGTACAAAGAAGTTAACAAATATTCGACGAAGCCGGACTGGATACCAAGTGCTGACTAATCGCTGACTTACATCATTATCATTTTAGTAGTTATTATTACATAATTTATAAAATTCTGATATTGCATATCTTTACTTATTACTTCACTGTATCTCAGTTCTTCCATTAATTGACGCCCAATATATCTCTGTTTGTCCCTGAATGTAAAATGATCATAGAATGTCGTTCCGATTAAAAATGTTTGGCGGGAAATCCACGGTTGCCAACAAAAAAATGGACAAAATGATATGGGAATTTATTAAAACAATTTGTTCTCGCCTTTGGCTTTAGACCACGTCGACGCCAACCTATTGTAGCTTTATGGGATGTAAAAACTATACTCGATTACAATTACTTTCTTGCAGTGCTGTTGTTACAGTGTAAAGAGTGATCAGTAGATACTGATCATTGTGGTAATACCTCTTAATACTATTAAGTGGCGCTGAACTGTACAATGTTGTGCGAAATACTTTTATCTCTTGACCAGAAGACCTTCCTGGTATTGGCATGCAGACGTCCTTGGACAGTTTCCTTGTTTTCACACGAAATCGAGCTTTCACAGAGAAAACAAAAATGAGCCTCGGTTCAAGCTGAATTTAATGCTCAAGGTTGTCCAGGGATATATAATTGCTGTTTAGTCTGGAGATATAACGTTG
This sequence comes from Montipora foliosa, assembly GCF_036669935.1. Classification (NCBI taxonomy): domain Eukaryota; kingdom Metazoa; phylum Cnidaria; class Anthozoa; order Scleractinia; family Acroporidae; genus Montipora; species Montipora foliosa. The sequence goes on along the minus strand of NC_090874.1, from coordinate 18,861,530 downwards.
TAGCCAGCTGAATAAAAGATAACCAATTGTACATCGTGTAGTTGCAACAATTCCTAAGATTTCATTGCAAATGAGTATTGCACCATAGCCATTCCAACCGATTGGAATTAGAAGCAGGCTTTTTCTATCCTCATCAACTGAGCATCCCATCTTATTAAGCCGTAAGGTGAGTTTAGTTAGGCGTTAAACGTCGATTGTGATTTTTACACTGGGTGTCGACTTCTCCCTCGTGGGGCAAGTCTGAAGTTTATCAGGGTCTATGCCGTGGCGCTGAAAATAGGAAAACCCTAACCAAAGGATTACCTCCAATAGAGCGCTTTAGATGCTTTCAAAATGTACTTCATACCGAGGAATGTTTTGTTGTAAATTTTGTTTTTATTTTTGTTGTGTGTGTCGCTTCAGGTTCACCATGGATGGGGTCGAAAATCGTCCATACGTGCGTTGACTGAAATTCCCATATTGGAAGTGAGCACGTTAAATGACGCGTTTAAATCCATTTGCACGCTGTGGTGTACAAGGTGACACAGTGATTTTAAATTGACGAGACGGGTCAAGGAACATTTCGTGACGTTTGTCAGTGATAACGCGCGGGCATTTAATACTTTCGAAATCCTCAACATCACTGTCTCAACTTGACAAAATGAGAATGTTTGCGAAATGTTGCAGTTAAAAGAAATCAAGTGACTGCAACGTGTGACTTTTTATGTTTTAAAATCTCAGTACTCGTCAAAGAAAACTCCTTTGCACAAATGCTGCAGTGGTACAATCTTCGTAATACTTGAATGGAAGAATCGTGATTGGGGATTTTTCTTGTCGTTGGTAATGGCGCATGGTCAGTAACCGGTTCCCGGCTCAAAATGGTGGGCTCATTTTGTTGGCATTCTTCTTGATGCTGTAACTTTTCCAAGACTGTTACCAACATTTTTTCCCCGCATTTCTCGCAGCGCCAATGCTTACTGATGTACTGAGCAGCGGCGGAAGAAGCCTCTGCCATCACAGAGTCTTGTAGACAGTTGTAGGTTAGGTACTCATTCACACGAACACCTCCTTTAATTGGATGCGGCTCACAGCCAGATGCAAATGCGACAACGGTTTCCGTTTCGTCGTCATGAAACCTTTCTCCGTTTGGACCAAAGTATAAATGCTGGTTTTCTGAAGGGAGCAGCCGTCGAAGCGAGTACCGGAAGTTGCTGTCCAGAAATTCTGACAGTTTCTTTGCCAAAAGAACCTCAAGATCACGTTCTCTGTTCCGTCGAGTTTCAGACTTGCGTTCCAGCCCTTCATTCTTCTTTTCTGAATCGAATCGAAGCTTTAGTAAACGCGTCCACGTGGCACGAAGCTGCTGGACGGCAGTTAGCATCGTCTGCCCAGTGACACTGTCCAGCAGACAGATTTCAAGCCAGCTATCAACAATAAGGCGTGTTAGATCAGCGTTCGTGTCCAAGGCTTGCGCAAAAAGCACAAGAGTCTGGAGGGCTGGGACTCGCATGGCGTTTACCAAATATGGCTTGTTTGTCTCTAAAAGAGAGACAAATGCTAACAATTGGTGGTTGCTGGAGTACTCGGCCTTAGATTTCGACGATGACGAAGGTTGATAAGGGGTGTCCGCGGGCTGAAGCAGGTCTGGACGAGTGGCATAGACACTCGTAGGGTGAACAAGAAGAAACTGTTTCGACTGACTGTGAAATAACTGTTCTGAGTCCCTCTTACATGTGTTTCCCTCATCAGGGATGGCAAAGTTTGGATACAGACCACTGCAGAGAATTATCTTAAGCAAATTGATTTCTCGCAATGTAAAGCTGCGTCTGGCCATACTTCCGGCCTGCAGTTTGTCAAGGTCATGAGTCAGTTTAAACTCAAGATCTCGGATATCCGTGCAATCGTCGTTTTCACTTCCGGCGTGCTCATCTTCGTCCAACTTCAACATTTTAGTCTTCCTTGAGGACTTCCGGTGGTCTCGTTTTAGTTTTCTCAATTGACGCCTTATGTCGTCCTCCCGGTCGTTCTCGAAGTTGCCGTCGGTGTCCCGTCTCTCGGGATCCAACAAACGATGATCCTGTAGCAACTGCTCGAATTGTCGCTTAAGCTTGGACATCTCATAGAAACGTTGCTCTTCTAAAGCTCGCCTCTTGCACCATTTTCGTGATGAACCTTCGCGGCTTTTAATCTTAAAAGGAAAACAATGTGGATATAAAGGAGCTCACGCGTGAGAACGTTGCCTTAAAACTTAAAGGGAAGTACGGTCTAGAAAAAGCTTCTTTAAATTACGAAACCTTTTCCCCGGGAATTCGAAAATAACTGCCGTTTTGTCCAGTTCCCTGTTAAAATGTGACAAGAGTACTTTGAAGTTTGACAAGAGTACTTTGAGTACACTGATGAAGGGCACAGTCCCGAAACGTCTGGACATTTGTTAAGATTTTGGCACTTTCAGCAACATTCTCACCTTGTACTTTAAAGTTGCCTCTTTCGTGGCTTGGAGAGCGCCATCTTGGATATGACGTGTTATGACGTAGGAATAGTCAACAAACTTGTTCGACCCTACCAAGTTCTTCGATCCGCAATCACTTTCTCAATGTTGTGCAACCTTTCTGCTTCGAGAAATTCAAATGTAAGATGAACTATGGTAAACGGTCTTGTGGTTCAATATTTAGTAGGCCATGTAGGCCATAAGTGCGAGAGAAACTCAAGTCACTTAATACTTATAGATTTTCTAGTCAAGCGAACTAGGCGGCAAAAATGAGCCAAAGCAAATGTAAATAAGACAAAACCTTGAACATGCGACAAAGAAATATTCGACACGCGTAACTTTTTCACTTTCTTCCTTCAGCGACAGCCGTCTTCGATACTTCAGCAAACGTATTTGTTTGCTTTCACATGGGGAAGCGTTTAATTTAGAATAAAAATTTGGTTTAAACAACGGAGTTGATAATGTAAATTGGCCACCGTACAGAGATTCTAAAAGCTGACGTTTCGAGCGTTAGCCCTTCGTCAGAGCGAATCCAGGACAAAGGGCTAACGCTCGAAACGTCAGCTTTTAGAATCTCTGTACGGTGGCTAATTTACATCATCACCTCCGTTGATAAAACCAAATTTTTGCATACTACTTCCCCACGGACGCAGCACCACAGTTTCTTTAGAAACTACCCCCTTCATTAATTTACAATAAGCCGACGAAACTTTCAGATGTTGCTCAATTCACGTTGCAAGGCTGTTTCACATCAATTACCGCTTTTGGGGTGTACGCTTTCGAAGGGGATGAAACTAGACACAAGTCTAGACTTGAGAACACACATAAAAATTACAAAAACCGAAGCTTACACCAGAAAATTAAAATTTAAAGAAAAGTTGGCCTGCGAAAATAAAACGTGGATGGATTCCTCAAACGTGAAAAACCTGACTGCTATATTGTCTGTTCGGGTCTGTCATTTTACCAAGGAGGACTTCAAGCGGGATCTTCAGGTATATGAATATTGGTCTTGGTGACATTCGCTTCATACGGAAATCTCAGTCAACTAGTCCAAAATATCCTTATTTTGGAGCGAGAAAACTGAATCAAGCCATATATAGACGACTTTCACTGTTATGCGCTAATAAACCAAACTTGAAATGTGGTTAAATTTTGTTCGCAGTATAGATACTACTGAAACGATTTACTCTTACCATTTGATGAAAATATATAAATCGATCGTTTGTTTTGCAGTTGTAACAGGGATCTCGTAGAAAGCCACGGTAGACAGATTAAACTTGATTTCCAGGCATTTATTTCACAGCAATGAGCGCGGGATAGCACTGCAAGCTCTCTTTCGCTTTGGAAAACTCCTGCATATAACTCACATATAAAACCCTGTTTAACGACCACGAGGTAAATCTGTGGAGCCAATATTGGACACCTTAAGATCGACGTTTACCGCGGACCAACCGCGGTTTCAGGTTTGCCGCTTGCCTTATGCCTCTTTCGTGTATTAAGACACAATTTAGCCTCTGGATTAAGATTCAAGTCTACAAAACATTGCTCTCCTCGCCTGTGTTTTCTTCTTTACATCAAGTACATTTAGTGATCCGGAGAAATCCTTGACTATTGCTACGTCATAGCCTCGTTTGCATACACAAAAACAAAGATGGAGGATTTCAATTTAAATTTGCCTCTTTTTGAAGCGTTATTCTTGGCTATTTAAACACTGCATTCAGTCCAAATGAGTGGTCAAGTATGACAATACAGGTAAAGAACTTTCGATTCAGAGAAACTTTTTCTAGACCGTACTTTCCCTTTAAATTCGCCCTATTGTGCCGTCTACTCCTAAAAAAACAAAATTAATTTTAATTTTCCGTGGCGGACGGAAATGAAATGAGACCTTTCTCATAGTCTTCTCTCTTCCCAGAGAGTAAGACACCAGAAGAGACGGATGAAATTCAGGCTTACTTTTTGCTGTCTGGGGTTTATTATAGAATTGCAGGACGGAATTCGGAAGAAAAACAGTGCCATGGACAGCCTTGCGTCCTGTAGCTTGAGTTACAAAGAGTTAATAATTAAAGAGGTATTGGCAATTTAAAATCTACTGACCAAGATGTCAATAAACCCAGCCAGGGTCGGCAAATGTTAAGATTGAGCTGCGACTTGGGAAAATTGAAGGATGGCTGGTTCGTACGTTGAAAACTCTTCTCTGAACGGTTTGAGAGAGTTGATCAATAACCAATTCTCTTAATCTCATAAACGTTTCTAGCTTTTCTTCACACGGTCACAAGGTTTGGACTCACTGGGAGACTAATTAAGCAATAGAGGACGCTTTCCGTGTTTCCATAGCCTCATCTAAACACTCGGGGGATTTGGGAGAATTCGAGACAGTTATGCAAACCCGAGACACAGTCGAGGGTTTGCATAACTGTCGAGAATTCTCCCAATTCGCCCGAAAGTTCAGATGAGGCTATGGAAACACGGAAAAAAGTCCTCTATTGCCTTTATAAATTTTTCTCAAAGATAATTCGACAAATGAAGGAAAATGTTGGGTTTTTACTTCCTGATTGATACAGATTTTCTTGATACACGCTCATATTTCTTACCAGCCAATCAAAATGCGCGTCTGACAACACATAACCAATCAAAATCCGTGTGATGTCACAGCCGTGTTTCCATACTGTCATCTAAACACAGCTATTGACCAATGAGAGTGCGCGTGCTATCGTAATTGCATCTGACGTCACGGCAGCCATGTTGGTGGAGAGAACAATTAACGAAATAGTCTTTTTGGAATATGAAAAACTTGAGCTACATTTCTCTATTGTTTTGGCACCAACATGGCCGTCCTATCACGTGAGTGCAATCAAAGAATATTTAACCTTACATTGAAGCACCAGTGTGTCTGCAACAGTTTCGACACCGCTAAGAATGGACCAATTTCGATATATTAAAATTTATCCAAAACGAAAGGCATCATCTCGAGGCTCTGGGGAATAAACTCATACAAATCCTTATATTTATTCCCCAGAGCCTCGAGATGATGTCGTTGTTTTTGACTGAATTATTGGTCTATTATGCTATTGTTCGAAGCTCACCTATTCTGTGTATAACTATAAACTAACCTGTAACCATTCATCATAGGCGTTTAGGAGGGTAAAGGGGTCACCATGATCGGACTCCAAAGGTTGTCTCAGTGACGTCACATCCGGGTCATGATCCAGTCTCCGGGTGAAAGGAGACTGGACACTAAGAGCAGTGGAAATGATCATAACGGGCTCAATTACGTGAAACACTGAACCAATCAGCAACATCTTTCCGATGACGACATCGACGGGTAGTTGAGCCAGCATTTGTCCAATCGGAGTCAAGCTCTCACTATCTGTTAAGGCTCCTTGCTGCTTGAGAAAGTGGATTGAATTTTCAACGTTTGAGGGAGGGGGTGGTTCTATGAATGGAAACTCTCGTATGTGAGTTACGCCGAGCGATACCATTTGTAAGATAATAGAGTCCAGAGGAACGCGCTGAATCTCAGGAGTGGTGTATTGTGAGAAGGCTTGATAATCGTTCTCGGAATATAGACGAAAGCACACACCTGGGCCGGTGCGACCTAACAAATAAGGGAACCAGAACAAAAATAAGGAGTGAATTATTTAATGGCTTCACGGTTGAATATCAGCATTATTGGCACTTCACTTTTGGAGGTAAATTCTTAAATGCAGAAACCATCAGTTCTTAGTGCAGTCCAGTCCACATGCTTTAAAATCTGAGTTTTGCCATCATCCACTAACTTAAATAATGCTTTTTCCCTCTCTGTGAAGAGTACAAATTATTCCCCTCCAGTTTTTCTGCTTTGTATGTGTAATCGCATGGGCCATTTCACGCGTATTTTCAAGATTTTCACAAAATTCGCGATTAGGGCAATTTGGAAAACTTGTTTATCACACAAAGGGCAAAATTATTGAGGGAAGCCCGTTCAGTGCCGGGACAAGTGACAATGCCACGCTCCCATTTGGGTAAAGTTCAATTCAATAAATCGTTGGTGTCAACAGAACAGCGCTTAAAGTGTATTTTATATGTGGACCAAAAAGTAGTTTAATTTTGAAGAAATAAGTCTGTAATCTGGAAGAAGATTCTCTTATAACTTAAGCAACATTTTAATTTACTGTTGACCAATCAGGATCAAGTAATCATGCCCTCTTTATTACCAAAAGTGCCCTCGTGATTAAGCAAAAAAGCCCTCCTTCTCAGCCAATCAGCATTCAGTAATTTTGCCCTTTATGTGATAATTAATATAATTTGTATAATGTAAGAGAGGAAACCCAAGTATGTCAAGGCTGGATGACTTATTCACTGATATTAACAAAATTTCCTTTTAATTTGAATGAGAGGAGAACCAAAAAAAAGAAAAAACTTCACTGAGGGTCAGTGCGAGAGTTGACATTTCGAGCATTAGCCATTCGCTATTCGCTTTGACATGCAAAGGGGATAACGCTCGAAACTTCAGCTTTCGAATGGCATTACGGTAGTCAATTTGCTATAGTTGATAAACCCATCTGTGTTTCACATCCCCACCAATACCATACGACCGCTTCTTTAGAAACTATAGAAACTAGTAACATGGGCGACAAATTATCCCTTAATTTTGGCGCGAAACTTCAGCGTTAATTTATAATTTCACATGTGAAATTACAATTTTGCCATGGCAATTTTTCCTACAGTGCCAAAATGTCTCTTTTGGACAAAACGCGCAAGAAATTATTCCCTAATTTCACTTGTCACCATTTTATTACCCATACCTATCGCATACGGGGCAAAATTACTGAATTCTGATCGGCTCAGACGGAAGGAATCACGAGATGCACTTTTGGCAATCAAGAGGGCATGATTACTTGATCCTGATTGGTTAACAGTTGCTTATCCAGAACTTCTTCCAGATTGTCACTCTGACTGAACTTCTTTTTGTCCACATGTAAAATACATTTACATGTGGGGCCATGCGATTACATATACTAAACCCTTTACCCATTAAGGGTAAATACAGTTTCTGAAGGCTCTCGGTTCCCAATCAAAAGAACTCCTAATGCTTCCTATTGAGTTCTGACCTAGGAATAACTTTGATCAGCACTTCTCTTCTTTGGTTGTCAGGAGGACAACTAGAATATGACAGAAGTGTTGATAACAATGGACTGCGGACTAAAACAACCACATTTAGGAATCAACAAACCTGCTCTTCCCTTTCGCTGTTCAGCACTTGCTTGACTGATCCAGAATTCACGTAGTCGCTGCATTTTAGCCTCAGGGTCAAAACTCATCTCTTTGACCTATAAAAAGCACGAAACATTTCCCCATTGTACCTGGTTGAGACTTCTTTAGAGTTATAAAGGCAATCCGTTCAGTTAAACAAAAGGTTTCGTCGGTAATATAAAATTGTAGTTGTTGTTAGTTATAACAGGCTATTTAGAGGTGGCATGAATTCTTATCGGTAATGTTAGATTTTCAGTACGAATGTAAAATTAATGGTAACTTGCAGAAGCCATGGCACGTCACTTAAAGCAATTTAGTGACACGCGAGATTACTGTAAAATACCATGGAACATCAACGTAAATATAAGAAAGACTATATCGTAATATGGTGCATAGATAGGGAGAGATACATGTAGGAAGTAGGGCTGGCGCAGTGTTGAGAGCACTCCCTCATCTATATGGACCGGGTTCGATTCCCAGACTTGACGTCACACGTGGGTCGAGTTTGCATGTTGGTTCTCTTCTCTGCTATAGACCGAATGCATAAATGGCGGCCAATAAAATATTCTCTTGTTTATGTGCTAATTAGCCTCACTAGCCTCGTTTGTATGGACAAAATACAAAAGAAATGTTGCTTGAGAGCGAGGCTAGCGAGTCTCATTAGCACATTAACAAAAGAATACATTTTTGGCCACCATTTATGCATTCGGTCAATAAGAGTTTTTCTCCTGTTTTCCCCTCTCGTCAAATACCAACCTGTGATTTGATACCAGCTAATTTTATTTGATTTGCTAAATACACTTGACACTTAAATAAAGCACATTGTTATTACAAGAAACACAAGCTCGAAACGGGTTGTATAGGATTGACCTGAGCAAAAAGGAAATGATGATGATTCTGCAATAAAATATTTCGAGCTGGTGTGACTCAAGATTTCTCCAAAACAGACCGAAACACTGCAACATAGCACCATTAGGGAATCGTCGTGCGAGTTGTTTTTGTCTACTAAATTTGCATAGTAAAGCTACCTTTCCAGAGTCAACGATGAACCTTATTCCGTCAATGGTGATAGAAGTCTCAGCGATGTTAGTAGCCACAACACATTTCCGTACTCCTTCAGGAGGAACATCAAACACCTGTAGAACATAACCATTTGTTACAAACTACGACTTGGGTGCAAATTAGCTTATAGCCAAAGCAAATGATACAAGAGAAATAGCAACCTTGTCTTGGTCTTCCACCGACAGTGAACTGTGAAGTGGCAAAATGATCCACCGGCGAGTCCGCTGTGCATACTCCCTGGCGGCGTCAACAACTGCTGAGATTTCTGACATTCCACTCAGGAACATGAGAACATCGCCGCGCTCATTCGACGGGTACTGTGACGGAAAAAGAGATGACATCCCTGTTTGATTTTTGTTTGCGAATACAAGATAGAGGGAAAAAAGTGGGGGAGGGGGTGGGGGTGAATAAGGGAGATAGGCATAGAAGAAAAACGAAAATCTAGTTTTACGAAACGAGTTCTCAGTGGCAAAGGTAAAGACGTTTCGACACAGGTAACCCAGGCTCACTGTGTGTGCCACATAGGTAAATATAGAGAACATATGAGGCGAAGTTTAAGTCTGGAAATTTGCAAGAAAATGGAAATAAAAATCGATGAAACTTACCATGTGGTGAGCTGTTGTCGTCTTTAATACGTACACCAAGCTCTCGTTGGAAAACAAACAACGAACCTTAAGAGGCCTATTATTTATTATAACGCTTGATACAAACCTTATGATCAATCAACTGCATTATCCTGAGATAAGGAGATGGATCGAGTCTCTCTGAGCGACTTGAGCTGTTCGAAAACTGTTAAAGATAAAAAAAAATAGAAGTTTCTTCAAAAGATACAGTCAATGAACAATCTTTTCTAGATTCTGGCTAAGACTTGTTATAAGAGCCGGCTGATCTCTGTCTCAATCTTCTATCCATCGGGTTGCCAAAAGAAGCTGATTTTTAATGACCTTTGGGTGGATCAAACGACTTGGACCCTAAGTGCTTTCAATAAGAGAAATCAAACAACCTTAGATCGCCATTTAACAAGAAAGAAATAGAGAGCGGTTCTCGACGACATTCTTCATAACCAACTGAAAATTCACTTACCTCAACTTTTGAAGGTTGGTATCGTACTTCGATTGGAAATAACCGACCTGGAATCTAAAAACAGAAAACAAAAATAATGTTGAAAGATTCAGCTGGCACGACTTTCTTCTCCACAGCGCACATTGGATGAAGAGCTTGCTTTAATCCTTCAACCGTAAGGCTTTTCGACCGTTTGTTTTTGTTATGGAAATTCGCATTGCTTATCGTAGCGATCTGATTGGATTGAATTTCAGCTTTGACAAGATTTTCATATGTTTCCACGGCACGCATTGCCTGTCGGTTGAAGGTGGCCCTTTAAGCTAAACTTTTTAAGGTCTCACTCTAAACGAGCCTCACTGTTTCGTTAAGGCCCTATCGTCGTAAATTAAACTGGATTTGATTCCTTTGCGGTTTAGAAGAAGTAGACAAGAAGTAGGTTCAATAGCTGAATGCGAGCGATTTCGAATTAAATCCTGCTGAGCTTCGAACTTAACTCCCCTTTTGGCCTTCTTTGATGCAAAGGCGTCTTTAAGTGTTTTGAAGGTTTACTAAAATAGCGTGACGCTGCCCCTTTAAACACCTCGTGTTGGGAGTAAAATTGGGCGCGTATTTTATATCACGTCCAGAGTGGATCGGATACCTGATCACCTCTTGATTACGCCTATTTCTGGAAGTAACTGCACATATAAGCGGTATACTGCCAGTCAATGGAGACAATAAGTATGTTTTGTCTGGATCCTAAACCTCACATTTCTCTCACCCTATGAATTTGCGCTTTTCTTTTCCGACCGTCGATAATTAGAACAGTTTCTCTCGCCAAGTATTGTCACCTTAGCCAATCAATATGCATTGCCAAGGATTACGTCACAAGTGCGATCGGGACATAATTAGGTTTGGGGAAAGACTCACCTAACCCATGGGTACTAGCAGTTTATTCCTTGTCACTAGTAAATTGCTTTTCACTAGAACAATTTTTTTTCAAAGTTCAAGTTCAAAATTTGTTCAAAAGTTTTCAATTTTTTTTCAAAAGTTCAATTTTTTTTTCAAAGTTTGTTAACAGAACAAATACGAAAAACAGATCATTGTGAAAATAACCGAACCTGAATAACTGGCGCTCCTGTGAAGTAACCCGCAAACAAGCTGAAAATAACAAAAGAGCAGGAATGATGTTTGGAGACGAGTTCTGCATGAGCTGTGCCTACAGACGTTTGAACCCGATAAAGCGCATGCAAATGACGTCACAGCGGAATTAATATTCAAGTTAGTAAAAAAATTTTTTTTTCCTTTACAAATGTACAATCACAAAGTTTGAGAAGTGCACGTAAACATGGCCAATTCTAGCTCCGAAAATTGCCTGCTTTGATGCAAAATCTGGTAACGCAACCAATTGAGAGAATGTCTTGACTTACAACGCCTCTATAAACATGCGTACACTTAAAGTTCAACCAGGCCCCAAAGGAAAGGAAAGGAAAGGAACTTTATTTAAGTGTCTAATCTTCTAGCGCTGAAGCGCACTAAGCGGAGACATTGTAAATTGAAATTAAAAAGTAAACGCAAATCAGATCAAATTTTGGCTTTTGAGGAGAGGGGAAAACCGGAGTACCCGGAGAAATACCTCTCGGTGCAGAGTAGAGAACCAACAAACTCAACTCACATATGACACCGAGTCTGGGAATCGAACCCGGGCCACATTGGTGGGAGGCGAGTGATCTCACCACTGCGCCATCCCTGCACTCCGGTTGTTCAAACGTTGGATAGCGCTATCCACCGCATAAATCACTATCCAGCGAATAAACACTAGCAAAACCAATTCAGTTATCCAGTGGATAATGATTTATCCGGTGGATAGCGCTATCCATTGTTTGAGCAACTGGGGCCAGAAGTATAACGTCGGACGGGATAGAAGGAAAAGGCGTATTGCAGTGCGTATCGTCAAGTTTTAAGATTTCTTAAAGAGGTGTTACTGTCCCATTTTGTTAGTAAAAATGAGGCACCTGATACACTCATTATTTTGGTTTTGTCTTAACCTTTTTCAGTTGAATTTGAATGGACGTTCCACAGCTTACGAATCCGTAATTTGAATATGCAACAATGCAAGGTACCGAGGATTGTTTGAAATGGATTCTTATTACGAGAACACCATTAAATCCGTTGGATATCGGCGCATTCTAGCTTATTACTTACTAGTAAGCCATTGGAGTTGCCAGGAAAAGCATAGAAAAGGAAAGGAAAGTAAAGGAACTTTATTTAAGTGTCAAGTCTTCTAACGCTGGAGCACTAAATGGGGACACTGCAGCAAACTGAAATCAACAAATTAACGCAAATCAAATCAAATGTTGGTTGTTCCTTTTGGCCTCGATTTCTTACAGTCCGCCATTTTGGTCATTCGAGAAACGTGAAGGGTTTTTTGGTCGAGGCGAGGAGCATCACCTTCAACTCCAATTTCAAAACCTTGAGTGATGGTCCGACTGTATAGGGTTATTTTTGAGCCTAAGAGCTACCCGGCGAAGGATAGTCCAATGCACTACAAATAAGCTAATTATTTTAAAAGTCTCCCGATCTTTCATCATGAGATTTTACCTGATGTTTATAGTGGCCGACATCAAAACCAGCTTCAGGTCTGCACGTGCCTGTAATAAGCCCCGTAACAAGCCCAAAAGAAAGTCCCCGTGAATGTGTCGCTCGTGAACTTCATCCACAACAACAACACTGTATTGACTGAGAGTTGGATCAGAAGATAATTGACGCAGCAAAAGTCCTGCAGAAACAAAAAAATTAAATAAATAAAAGTTTTGTCCGCGCCCTTTGCAATAACCTTAAACGAAATTATGGGCAGTACTGAAAAGTCAGCGTAAATGTTCGATGCGATGAACAGTAAAGTTGAATGGATGACTTTGATAAGTAATTGCTCAAAGAACAGAGTTGAGAAAATCCAAAACAAAAAAAAAAGGGTTTAAACCGAACAAAAACCTCTGATGTTTTCAGGTTGATGTCCCAGTTTTTTCAACTTCTCGTCTTGAAGAAATGAACAAAATTTATTATGGATGCCGTTTTTTTCTGAAAAAATTTCCTTAATATCTTCCCCTCAGATTTTCAGGAATATAATTTTATGCATGAAAACTACAAGTAAAGGGACTACTGACTATGACACGAACAAAGGTGAGCAGGGACATGTTTAGTCTTGAACAAAAAAATGAAGAGCAAACCAAGTAGCACAGGGAATTGAAAACAATAGATGAAATAACAACTAAAAGAAAAAAAAGAAACATTATCGATTATTTATTCTACCTTCTGTGAGAAACAGAATCCTTGTGGCACGAGTTTTGCTGGCTTCAAATCGAATCTATGGTAAAACAACAACAACAACAACAACAAAAAACAAGATCCGTAGCTGTGGTAACGGAAATATTAGAAACGGACACAGTCACACCAAATTACGATGCTTGAGGCTGAAAATTGCTTGTAAAGGAGGAGTTATGAAAAGCGATGTGGTCCAGTGCTTACCGCGTTAGCTTTGCAAGCTATAGCGGAGGTTTCGATTTCCACTCATCTAAATAATAATAGAAGGCCAAATTATTCAATTATGATTGGTCAATCAAGGAAGGCTTTTTTCGTTAAAGTGCTGCTGTGATCAAAAACTCACTTTTTTTTTTCTTCAGATTTTAAAAGTGTGATTGTTCAACATTTGACTGGCGTACACACGCATTGCATTCTTACGGTAAACTATTGAGTCTTTTGACGTCATTTTCTCCTCGATCCATCTCTCTCAAGGTTTTAAAGTTAGTAATGGCGGAACATTAGACGGGAAAACTCCAGTTAAAATAAACAGGTGTCTTTTTAAAATCAAGGCTTAAAACTTCGATCAGTTGCTGTTTAGTTAACATAGTTTTGAAATCCAAAGAAAAATAAAAATGTTTTTGGTCATAGCAGCACTTTAATACGGGCCGTATTACTAAAATGCTACAAGCTAGTTCGTTGCTTGGTTGCGGTTATAAAATTTGGTTCACGAATTTTATCAATAGAATAGTTGACTCAGCTTACCTGCGTTTCGCTGTAGAGATGATAAACAAATTGAAAACTACATGTACTATCGAAAATGAAAACAAGAAAAAAAAGTCGAAACGTTTGGCTTTCCGTTTTTAGGAAAAGGGCAACAGAAAGAAAAAGCGGCGACGATTATGAACAAGTACGGTGTAATTGTATGGGTTCCTCTTAAGAAAAACGATCTTTAGTTTTACTCAGTCCCGTATGATTAGTTTTACATACTAATTACACGATGACTTTAAATTAGGAGGCCCTGCGGGAAGGCTATCACATGCTTCACTCCCGCCCGACCAACCATTGAGTGTATTTGCTTAAAGTGTTTCTTTCAAATGATTAAAATGGAACGCTTATTCTTTAGCTTGGCAGCTAAGAGCGCATTCAATATGAAAGAAGCATTTACATATTTACTTTTCATTTACCTGGTAGCCAACTTGAGTCCCGTATTCATTCAGTGTTTCATAGCCAACCCTCTTAGACAACGAGATACAGGCGATCCGTCGGGGCTGAGTGCAAGCAATGGCAGTGAAACCAGAATGCAAAAGAAACTGAGGAACCTGCAAGTACATGTAACCAAAAATCCACATGCTAGTGCAAGTATCCATGTTTCAACGGAAAAAGAGCTTAACTTTCTCTCCTCTACCGGAAACCATTGTGACATGATTCTTGTCTTTGATTAACTCCATACAATACATGTATGAAATTCTAGTCGTCTGTGGGGGCCCCCTCGAGCAGGAAAGGGTTTTTAAGTCCCCTATTGTCTAACCTGAGTTGATTTGCCGCAGCCCGTGTCTCCAGCAATGATCACCACCTGATTTCCTTCAATAGAATGCACAATCTGTTCCCTGAATTGGCTGATGGGCAGGTTTGCCTGATCCTTCTTCAGCTTGCATAATTTGGAAAACTTCATAACCACAATAAGTAGACAAAGAAACAAAAAAAAAGGCACTCTTAAGAATAGAAACAACTCACCAGAGTAGGGAAGTGGAGGGAAGTAGAGTGTAATACAATTATACCATAAAAAGAATCACTTTATTGAAGGAGTGCAGTGCATTGCAATGCAGTGCAGTGCAGTGCAGTGGTTAGGGCGCTTGCCTTGAGATCTATGGATCCCAGGTTCAACACACGTTCTGGTCACTGGTAGTATTTGTTCCTGGTAGTCCCTGGTTCAACTTCTCAGCTGCACTTGTAAATAGCAAACTTGCTTGCCTCCGGCCAGTTGGGATTCGTAACAGTTGTTTTTTAATAATCTGTTCTGTCGTGATCGTGTTCATTGGGTCTTAAAAGCCCCTATGGGGAGTGGTCAATTGAGTATGTAATGTATTAATTTATGTATGTAAGGAGAAAGTACAAAGCTCAGCAGTCTTGGAGAATAAAGACCAATGCTGAATGATGATGATGATGATGATGATGATAATAATAATTTGAGCAATCCTAAAAGCTAACTACTGTAAATGCTTCTTTTTCTCCGTGAGACACGTTTGTTGAGATTTTTTAAGTGCAGCAAATTCGTATTACTGCGGCATACTGAGGCTTTGAAAGATCTTTTGAATTGATAAGGTCTAGTTAGGCTTCAAAACTAAATTTTCGGCTGTAAAACCGACTTGTCTTGGAAGGTTTTATTCACGACAGCCAAAACGCAGTTTGGTGGTCAGAAATGTAAAGTGTGAGTTCGCAGAATTATGAAAATCGCAGTAAGTAAAGCAAGATGCTTATCGGAAAATTCGCGTTAATTTAATGCATGTAAACGTAAACGTAAACGTAAACGTAAACGTTTTCATCGCGTTGTCAACGTTCATTGTTAATTTCCTATAATAAGGTAATAATAATAATAATAATAATAATAATAATAATCACTATTATTACATTATATCTCAAACAAAAATTACACCTTTTGTTTTTGACAAAAATCAATGTAAAACAGCAGAATTGATTTGAACTCAGAAAATTCTTCTCTTGACAGATCTCCACCATTTCCCCTCCTTTTGCTAGAAGATGAATAAACTGCAAAGAAAAAAAAGTGGAATTACATGTAGGGGCACGAAAGATGTCAATCAAATTGAATAAAATAACATGGCTTTTAGTGTCAAGAATAACCAACTAGAGGTAATATGGCAGTTGAGTTTCAATAATATTAATTAGTATCGCGATCTTTTTATAGTTTTGCCTATGCGCGAGCCGTCAATATTTCGTGGTATTGCCGTCATTGCACTGAATTGGTTTGCTGACGTACGCAAACAAATACGTTTCGCAGGTAGAAAGAATTGAAATTTCGATCAGGCGTCGCTTGATTAGTTTACAGTTTTATTTATCCTTATAAATGATGGATTGCGATAAAAAACAAATTGCAATTTTGAGATGGCAATACCACAATAAATGTGGTATTGCCTATAATGTGGTATTGCCATCTCAAAATCGCAATTTGTTTTTAAAATTGGCTTTGAGGTCTTGGTGGATTTCAACATCTTTTTTTCCCTTAAAAATTACAAAATGCCTCAAGGGGTAGAATAATAACGTACATGGTTGAATTTTAGGCAATTCTTGATACCGACAGACAAAGCAGGTAGGAGGTTGATGATTTTGCAATGTATGAATAGAACAACTGAGCTCCTTTATGCACAGATGAGAAATACTAACAAAGATCAGCCTAGTCTTCCTTTAGTACTTCCGCCAAGACACAGTGGAATTATATTTATTGAATCATAATATGACATTGTCAAGCCTTCTGACCAATGGGACACTGTGTATATGAAGCTACAAAAACTACGTGTAAGCACACTAAGGTGAAGCTTCAAGCTCAATAATTGAGGGCAGCCAACTGGGGTTACGGGTCTACTGTATTTATAGGTCTTTGCCTAGCAAATGGAATGCCTAGCCAAACTTGGAGTCAGTGCAAGTGTGATCAAAGAACCAAAACAATGAAATTTGAAAATTGCAAGGCATGTCTTACCGAATATTACCCTCCCACCCCCACCCTCCCCCCCCCCCCCCCCCCCTCAACTCCTACATTAAATTTTAATAGTCAATGTTCATTAGGAAGGTGGGTCAGAGAAGAAGAAATCTGCTCATCTATATTACAGTACACTGTACCTCTCTTTGATCCACTGGTACTATACTGTGTCACATCAGTGACATCTTTTGACAGGAGGGCCACATTTATTCTATATCTCCTGTCATATGATATGGGAAGACCAAGTTTACAAGATGTCTTCTTTTTTGATGAGTCTTCCTCTAAAAGTAATAAAAAATAAAGTTTCCAATGCAGATTCAAGGAAGGCACACTGAAGCCTCAATGTGAAGGATTTAGACAGACAGATTTCTTCATAGTAAGCAAGCATTAGTGTATCTAACTCTAACTGACAGTGTACACTTTCTCATCTATAATACCTATTGAGTGAACTTTATATGATATCTTTTTCCTGTCTGATCTCTCCAAATTTACAAATACATGAAAAAGGAAGTTCAATGAAGCATTGGTTGCCGCTGCCACATACAAGAGGTACCAATTTAGCAAGAGGTAAATGTACCTCAATCCAATAAAGAGAGCTTATAGTATGAACAAGTTATAGGACCTAAATACTGCAGATTAACACTTATGTTATTTTCTTTCAGCCATCTCATTTGAAATGGGTAACTGGGCTCGAAATAACGGCTGGTCAACTGACAATGTCCGAACTGATTTGGGAGTTGACCGGTCAACCTTTCGTCTTGCTGGTCATGTTGACCGGTCACATTTGATCGTATTGAAAATGAAATAAATTAAAATTTCCATGCTGTTCAGTTGTTTCAGTTGTAGCAAGTAACTGTGTATTGCCATTTGTGTAACATTGATCTGTAATCCTGGGTGAAACGCAACAAGAACCATTGTTGACAATGAGTGCTTTAAAGCTCTAAGCAACCCCTTTTTCAGAAATATATAATGCCTCTGTTTTAAGAGTTATTTATTTTATATAATTTGACAGGCCAGAAACGGTATGTGACCGAGCTAAAATAAATTTGGCCAGTCATTGTGTCCAGAGACTCTCCGGAAATTATTTCGAGCCCTGGGTACTAATAGCTTAATTACTGTACATTTTCGAGACAATATAATTATTACAATCTAATCCTCTTGTACATTTCATTCGCATAATGCCTTACATGTGACAGTTCTCAAGAGAATAATTTCCTTCAACCTTCATTCATACTTTTAACTAAATTAGACAAAGGATGCAATCTCCTGAATACCATCACAAGATCTGCATGTAAAATTAGAAATTAGAATAAAACATGACAGCGAATAATTTGTATATTGTGTAAAAAAAAAATACATGAAATGTATAGCCTCTTTTGTATTCAGAAGTAACAAAAGCAGGCCTCCATCCACCCACTTCACCGTTAATCTAATCAATCTCATCGTGACCAGTTACCTTTAGGAGGCTTGTCCA
>NC_090874.1:18830742-18833242 GCF_036669935.1 Montipora foliosa | reverse complement strand
CTCAATGTCTGTTCTGCGTTTTTGAAGCGGGTGTTATTGTTATCGGTTAAACTGGCCTTCAGGCTAAAATAGTTAACTTTGGGCGGGTCGATACGTCAGAACGAGCAAAGACCGATCCTGGAGTTAAGCCCTCGCTAGTTTTCTCACGTAAATCATGTCGTTCTTATGCTGACTAGTTTGCGTTCAAATAAAAATGCATTATGGTTAATGCGGCAAACCATAATTTTTGGGCGGTGCGACGAAAACAAGTTCGCATTCAGCCTCGCCTTCATTCAAAGGCCAGACAGCTGAGCACTCGATCATACAAATGAAAGTATCGTTTTCTCTATCTTCTCAATAGAAACATTCCAGATGGGTAAAATTCATAAGGACATCGCAATGTTCATGGTAGAGGCTGCGAAAAACGAAGAATATTCTGATCAGAGACTGGTTAAGGTAACGTAAATTTTATATCATACTTTGTGCCACCGTTTCTTGCCTATGTGCGTCTTCATGTCTTACATATCCTTGACATTGTGAGTGAAACTGAAGATTTCTTTGCTGATGTGAGAGGGCAATGCTGTAAAGACTCCACAAAACCGTCTCCTTAAAATAAGCCTGTTTCCTTTCTTCTTTCCAAACAAATTCTCTCCTTCAAAGAAGGAGTGAGTAGTTATTTTTTGTGCCTAGTTCTTTTGCCTTTTTAGTTGTACTCTAATTCATTGCAATGTACTGTATTTTTAATAACGTAAAATAAATTCTTAGAAATCAAGAAGAAATTTGTTGACTTAGAGTGAAGCATGCAGCAGAGGGTTCGATTTGACGAAAACATAAATAAGTAAATAAATAAACAGATAAAGAAATCAATCAATAAATAAAGGAACGAACGTATAAATAAAAAGAAGAGTCTGTTTTTTCTTTTTTTTTAAATCCCATGGACTAAGGGAAATGTGGGGAATAGACTTGATATGCCACATCTTCACGAGATGTATAAATTCAACATGTCCTCCTAGTCCCCGAATTTATCAGATATTCACATTTGTTAATTTACGCGGAATAGGACATTTGCATGATGGCGCCATTTGACTACAAGTACCACAATCCTTCAAGAAAAAAAATAAAAGGATGATAAAAATGATACCCGCGGATAGGATTTGGACCTGGAGTTTCAACTCTATAGGAACCGCTTTAATCCACCGCTCACACCGCTCTCTCTCTCTCTCTAAAAAGAAAAAAGTCTCCCATATAATATTATCGCTGAAGAGTAATTAGGCCTAAACTAGATTAATTGGGCGTACGCTTTGCTTTTAAAATGTTTAGCTTTCTCATGAAGTTTGGTAACCTACCTTTCGCAGCGTTTAATATTGTTTGTTGCCGAGTGATAATTAACAATTAGACCCGTGGCCCTTGAGGGCGAAGGGTCTAATTGTTTTAGTATCACCCAACTAGTCGGACAGAATAAGCAATAATAAAGTTATCAAATGCAAGTTGAAAGAAAGCGTCACGCTTTTCGCTACTCGAGGACTATTACTAATAGTCCTCTAGTAGCGTAGCCAATCAAAATGTAGCATTTGTATTAGTCCACAAGTTGGGTGATACTAATATAGTGTTTAAAATATTGTCCTTGAGCAGCTAGCGGTGTGTTGGTCAAGCGGTTAGTTGACGGATTAAGTTAATCAACATTCCCAGGTTCGAGTCCTATGTACATACACTTAGGTTGTCCTTTTCAAACGAATATGACCAGTTCCCACAAGTCCTGGGAAATTAACGATAATAGTCAATTCAAAGCAAATTAGCATTAATAGGGAGCTTACGAAACGACGACGCCGACGGCAACGACGACGCTATAAAACAATAGGTTTAGTGAGCAAAAACAATTGCTCTGCACGTGCGTTTTACATTGTGGTACATTTCTTTTTTCGTCATCTCCTAAATGACGACGTGAAATGACCAAATTCAAGATTCTGTGGAGGACGTTAGCACATGACGATGAATTTTCAGTTCTCTCTCAACGCTTCCAACTCACTCATACCAGCTTAATTCCTCGACAGTTACTACACATTTCTAACGCGGAACTACATGAAATAGTTTCGTAGTGATATGAATAACGCGGATTTGTATTTTTAAATGAAGTCCTCGTAGCCGTCGTCGTCCTCGTTTCGTAAGCTCCCTATTATCAATACGCGCGGCATTTTTGCGGGCCAAACGGGAAATCTGCGGGCTGAAAAAACATTTGCCGCCCTGATACTGATTGGCTGCAGAGATGTCAAAAAACTTCGCTCGGCCAATGAGATCCTGATGATACCATTTCAATGCCAGAATTGACGCGAATTTTTGTGGATGAGTTTGCACTTGCTCAGTTTGTAGCTCTGCAGTGAACGTTTGGAAAAACCTTATATTACAATGACCACATCCAGGTTTTCTGAGCCCGCGAGACTGAGTACCCCCAGCAAACCATTGTTTTAACGAAAACCGCTGGTTATCAACCTGCTTCTGGTCATTGCTGTCTAGTCAATAGGGA
>NC_090874.1:18800742-18803242 GCF_036669935.1 Montipora foliosa | reverse complement strand
GGCTAATGCGGGGGAATCTTTTCAAATGCAAATACATTTTAATATATTCCCCCGCATTAGCCTCCATTGCGAGCTAGTTCCAGTCCAATACTGAGAATACGAATACGGTCTATTGTCGATCTACTCTGTCGAAAGTACGCTAACAAAGTCTTTTTTTGCGAAGTTAACCCAAATAAATACATTATCAATACAGTTTTGACGTCTTCTTACACTTGAAAATATCATGATGATTTCTTCTTAAAATAGTTAGAAAAACCACAAATAACAGCCTAAGCACAACAGCTGCTGTTCGGATCACTGCTCGCCGGCAACTCGGTTTTGGCGCTTAAGTTTGTTGACAAATAAGTTGCCACAAAACCTTTTAAATGGTTTTCTGGCCCTTTAATATCAAACAATTGACGTGACGTCGGACAGCACAGTTTTTTCCCGCTCGCTGAATTCTGATGATCAATTAAAATTTCACGGTATGAAAAATATATAAAGAAAGTGCACCGACTTGTGGAGGTGTGAGCTTGATTAAATCTACCGAACATTTATTTGCGGAACCTGCTAAAAGGTTGCCACCATCCTTGTCTTGCTCTAGCCGGGCGGCATAGTCGAAATCTGTGAGACATGGTATTCTTTTGATTCAATTGTTTTCCACCGTGCAAAACCTGGTAATATAAATTAGAACAAAAAAAATGTATTAGTCCAGTCACTATGCAACACCGAATGAACGGCGCTACGGGTCCGAAAATGATCTCAGGACCGCAAATGATCCCACTGGACTGCAAATGATCCTCAAAGTGTACCGTCGATGATACTAGGGGGCCGTTTCTCGAAAGTCCCGAAAACGTTTCCTGCCCGACAAGCTATTTGTGAAACTGCTAACTGCTTATTTTGGAGAGCCGATCTTTTAAAGTGTTTTCAAGGTAACAAAAAGAAAACTAACTGCGAAGTTTGACGACTTAAATCCTCTCCGTTCTGGAGATACAAAGGAAATTGTGACAACCGAAAATGGCCCGTAAAGTTTCGGGACTTTCGAGAAACGGGTCCCAGGACCGCAAATGATCCCCATTTGGACCGCAAATGATCCCAAAAAAAGTAAGGAATGGTCTGGGTAGATAATTGGTTTCCGCCTCATAGATTCCCAGAAAGACAAAATTTTCTTTCTTACCACCGTGACGCTGTTACAAATTGCCACACTTAATCATCGTAAACAATCATCAAAAACTAACGTGTACGCAAGCTCAAGTTGATTGTGACTAGGGGCCCGTTTCTCGAGAAGTCCAAATGACTTTTCCGACCCGAAAAGCCATTTGTCAACCGGTTATCTGTTTTTTTAAAAAAAGCTGGTCCTTTAGCACGTTTTCCAGATAACGAAAAGTAAAGTGACCGTGGAAACTTCTTCATTCTTGAGATAAAGAGGGAATTGTGTCACGTGAAAAGTTTCGGGACTTTCGAGAAGCGGGCCGGCGGATCCCTTTGATCGACAACGCTAAAGACGCCACCCAGCTAGCAATAATCATATATAGCAATAACTAGAACGTAATGTTTTAGCCTAATAAGACTAATAAGATTTGGTTCGACATGCAATATTGCTTTTAATTTTACGTTTTCCCATGACCTCCGCTTAAAGTCGTCCATTGAACAACTATTACATAAAACGCTATCATTTGAGTAGACCTACAATGCTCCACCTCTCTGAAATAGAGTGTGTAGCACTCGAAGTTTCCTCCACATCATTTATTTTTCCTTCGCCCCGTATTTTGCTTCAATTTCTGAGCAATCACAGGTGGGGATTGTTGGATGCCATTGGTTCTAGGCAATGGTAATGCAGCTGCACAGTTATCGCGTGATTACGTGATTCCCGTGCGTCGCTTCTGTTTAATCACAACAGGCTTTCTCGACATTTTTTTCATGTCTCAGTATTATTAATAAGTAATAACATGATTTTTCTCGCGAAAATTTGATTGAATAAGCATTCACTCGCCCAATTTCGTTTTCGTCTTTGAAAAAATTTAATAGTGCTCATTTATTCCAAATTGTACTCGAAATCATATGACTTGACATGATTATACACAGTTTATTAAGAATGTCTTACTTTCTCACGAAAAGGGCCTCCTCCTTAGGAACGAAAATCCTCTTTCACTGGTAATTACAACCCCCGTGGATTGTAATCAACGTCAAGCGAATCCAAAAAATATTACACTCTTTAAAAAAATACACGCCTTTGAAACTTTTTACTTACTTAAAGATTAAAATATTGAATACAAAGGAAGAGGGGTGGGGGGCCATCTTATTCATATTGTCAAGAATCTCTGGGTTATCCTTCCCTACCAAACGTTTCCCCTGAGGAGTGAGTGGGGTGCAGAAATTCAGTATAGGACATTTGCATGAAGACGCCATTTGACTACAAGTACCAGGCCTGTCTCATGCCATTCTCGTCCCGAGAGCCCTCCGTTTCTTTTGCTCACCTGGACAGCGAAACGGAAGGCTCTGGTCGCACCTAAAAATTGAA
>NC_090874.1:18785742-18795742 GCF_036669935.1 Montipora foliosa | reverse complement strand
AAGCAAACCCGTTCCTGCATGATTCGTGCTGTGAGGAAATGAAGATCCAGGGTTCTATTTCCATTGTCGACCTTGTATAGCTTTTCAAGAGATTTTAGAAACGAAACTTGATTCTGACACTTGCTCACAAGTGAAAAAGACAAACCAGTGCTGTTATTAAGAGAACTTTCTATTTTTTGAACGTGTTCCTTCATTTCAGTCAATTTAAGATTTTTGACTATTTCTCGAAGATTTTGCAATTGGATTCTGCTCACAACCTGAGATAGAAGGATTTGACGCTTAACAGCATTCAAATCAGAAACGATCTCCTCGTATCTAACACTGTGGAGAATGCGAGTTTCGCACTTCGGACATTGCTTTTGCTTGATTTTATGTTCATCGCCCTCACCCCTAGACCCGGCTATCCATAAGTCCAATGTATTTACTTCGAACACATGGCCACAGTCTGTCAGTTCTACGAACATAGCATCTTTTTCACTGTTTCTGAACTCTTCAGCGTTGCAAACGTAACATAACCGTGGACAAACGTCTCCACAGATCCCAATACAGGAATGACCGCAGGAGAGCTGTTCTTGACAACGTTTCTGGCACTCTTGTCTCTTGCTTGGCTCATCGTAACATTGGTCGTGTTTGTCATGTGGGCATTCTTTTTTATTGCCGCCAAGTTCTCGACAGGGATAACAACATTTCTGTCGGCAGATGCGGCACGTCTTTGAACAAGGTGGACAGGGCCGAACGCATGCGTCAACACACTCATGGCCACAAGGTAGGATGCGTTCGCATGGATTACGGCAAGGTTGATGAAGACGCCCTTGTAGACACGTATTGCAGTTTCCTGTTTATCAAGAAATGAAAAAAGAAGGCATATTTTATGATCGGTTTTTATTTTAATTTCGCATGATATCCCCGGTCTATGGAATCAAGGTAACATCGCTATCGGAAGATACGTTTCAACGCCGCTTCGACAAGCCTACTCAGGGCGATAAAACAACACATCCCGTGAAATTCAGCACCTCTTTAGCGCTTGATTGATCAAGATATAAAATTGCTTTCAAAAAACAAGCCGGGGGATGGATGTTTTAGTGCAACTGAAAAAACTCCAAATGGGTCATCTTTCATCCGGTTCTTTGTCTACCCATCTCTTCGGATCGTTCTGTCGCCACTTTCTCACCCGGTGTATAAGGACCTTCAATATCCATTGAACATTATCTTTGACAGGTCGATCATGGCCTTACCTTCACAAAGGTGACCACACTCCAGGTTGCCACAGGGTTCTGTGCATATGATGGCGGTTGGGGCCATTGAACACTCCGCCCAACTGGTGTGTCCACATGGAAAGGCCTGTTTTTGCACCAAATGCTTGCAGTTGAATTCGGAGGGATCCACTGAACAAGGGACTTGCTGCTCGTGATTACATTTTGGAATTAACTTTGGCACTTTAACCATGCAGGGACCGCAATCTTCACTGCACACTTTGCCACACAAATGCCCACTGTCGCATGTTCTGGTGCATGGCATCTGGCATGCGTATTTTTCTTTGTGCTCGGTGTCTACAGGATGACAGAGGTGTGGACAAGGGTGTTCACAGTCAGGCATTTTATACTTGCATGGCTCATGACAACCCCCCTCAAGAGCATTTTCAAAATCTTCTGCTTTTGATGCTTCAATAACATTTTGTGAGTGAATCTGACAAATAAGCTTTAGGTGTTTTCCCAAACTTTTTTGTTCGCGTAAGTTTGAAATGATTTTGGGCCAAAGGCCAGATGTGTCTTGTTCTTCTAGAAGCTTGGCGTTTCCTATGATGAAGAAACCTTTTCGTGCCCGAGATAATGCAACGCAGACCCTGTTTTCGATTTTAAGAAAGCCAATCCTCTTACTGCGAACAAGCGACAGAAGAATGATGTCACTTTCTTCTCCTTGAAAGCTGTCTACTGCAGTAAGACGTACGCCTTCAAACATGTCCTTGTCTTTCGACATCTCTCGTCGCACGTTAAGAAGCTGTCCACTGTATGCCGTCAAAACTGCAATCTGTTCCCGTTCGTATCCTTGTTGAATGAGGTATCGGCACAAAGCGGTCAGTAGTTTAGCTTCATGGAGATTGGATTTACTGCTACCTTCTTTGACGTGATCCTGCAAAGATATCCATCATACGAACTGGTAAGATGGCATGGAACTTACACACTATTCGCAGAGTAGCGCATGGAGTTGCTCTGTCGTGTATCATAGTTGGGAGGGTAAATCTCCGAGATACTAGCTACATCAAGATACTCTAAAATCTGAGGGTAAATAAAGATATGATATGATGATGATAAGTTTCACATAAAGAAGCTCTAGGTGCCACATTTTGTCGCTGCATGGTGGCATTAGAAAGGAGATTTTCCCTGAAAAGTAGTTGGTTTGATTTAACATTTGGACTTGGAAAGAACTTATTTCCAAAAGTCAAAGTATGTTACATGATTATCACCATACACGTCGTGATCAATGAGCATCGAGACAACGTTTTCTAGTGGTTAGCTTACTCTAGGGGAACCAAGTTCAAGTACCTTTCAGACCACGAGCATGCAGAGGATTTTCTTCGGTGGACGCGAATTCGACCCCACCGCGTTTTGAAGAAAAGCCTTCATCAAGTTTGGTTTCTTATCGCTGTTCTATTTATCTAAAAAATTACTTTCTGTATATTGGCCCCGCAAGTTTTAAGCAATAATGCCCCTTTATACGTGTATTTAAGTTATTTCAATAACTACATTTTCCATAAAGTACAAAACCAGAAGAGAAATGCAAACCGGTACTCATTTGAATCCTTCCTTGGAAAGTATCTTCTTTAGACACTCGACAATGTTTCTTGGACTTAGAGTATCTTCCTTAAAGGGAACCAACACTCTAACTGCAGAAGGGTGCGGCTCCCGGGAAATTTGATAACTATAATATATATTTGCTATTCCGTAACTTATTCACTGTCAGGAGCCCATCGATAGGAGCCTTCCTATGCACTATATCCTTGAGTCTACTTTTGCTTGTATCTTTCTATTTTTTAAAACTAACTCAAAAGTAATTCTGGGTCAGATTTGTTAAAAAAAAAAATTCAAAGAAAGCTTTTGTATCCGAAACAGAGATAGGATCTCATGAGTAGGAGATTGCCTATCCCACACAAGCCTTTTGCGCGTATCTTTCTATTTTTAGAACAAAAAGAGTTCTTTGGCTCTGCACACATTGGTTAGAATGGCCAACCCGAATAAATTTATTTTTGAATAAAGACAAAAATATCACAAAAATGAATGCAAATTGTGCAAATTTATGGACACGAGTCTCCGGCTGAAGGATTAGAGTGGAGGTTCCCCTCAGCAAAATGCAGTTACCGAGTAGAATGTTGATCGTAAAAGCAAATTGAAGGCTTTAATTAAACAGAGCGAGTTTCAATCGAGTGTCGTAAAACCTTCGCCAATAAAAAGGAAGGACAATCCAGTAAACCAATGAAAACTCGAAATAATTACACGTAGCTGACACAAAGCGCGGGAAAATGTGCACGCTCGAGCCACGATTGGCTATGGTGTCACTTTTGATTGGTTGAAAAGTGGCGCGAGAACTTTGAACTAGTCACTGATTGAAGACAAGTAATGCAAAACCAAAGCAATTCGCTAATTACTTTGGACACTCAATAGACCGTATTCGTATTCTCAGTATTGGACTGTAACTAGCTTGCAATGGAGCCTAATGCGGGGGAATATATTAAAATGTATTTGCATTTGAAAAGATTCCCCCGCATTAGCCTCCATTGCAAGCTAGTTCCAGTCCAATACTGAGAATACGAATACGGTCTATTGAAAAACGCTCTAAATGATTTCTAACCTCAGTCTCCGTATGATCCAGGAAAAACAAATTCCTTTCCACGCCCTTCACGTTTTCAAATTCCAGTACAGACGGGTGATTTCTAAGTCTTGGCTCGACGTATATGTGGTCCAATAGAGTGGCGATTTCTGGTCTCATTCGATGCTGCAAACCAAGTCTAACGAATTGTATTCCATTCTTTACCATTCTCTCGAAGAGGGACACATCTAAAGCAAACTTGATCTGCAGATCGTATACAGTGGGATTTGGACGGAGCTGCTGGTGGTCACCAATCAGAATTAAATGCTGACATGCGGGAGTTAAAGAGGTGACGGTGTGCGCCTCAAAAACCTCAGCAGCCTCTTCAACTATAGTAATCACTGGTTTCAGATCGTGTAAAATGCTGCGATTTTTCGCAGCACCTAAGTGCAGAAATGGAATGGCAAGTGAGCCTAGTTGTTAATGCTACACTGCGACAAAATAAGTGAGATAACAATTTGAAAACAGTAATGAGACCTCCACAGAATGGCCAACTCGTTCTGTAATCCAGAAACAAACTGGAATTTGAAAATGTTAGTTTAGACGCAAATCCACGAGTCCAGGGCCCAGTTGTTCAAAAGAGCATTAATCATTAATAATTAATCCTCTATTAAATTCCCAAGTCTTGTCATTTTATCCAGAAAGAAAGCAAAAGCTTAACGTCGCGAGGATTAGCTTAATCATGCCTTGAACAACTTGGTTCAGAAGTCCATGAATTGGATCTTACAACGCGAACATCTGTTTCACGATTTCTGTCACGCGTATTGTCCCATTATCTGATCAATGTGCTAAGACTTTGATTACGTCACATACGTGTGCATAAATTAAATGAAAATTATGCAGGAAATAGCAATAAAAAACAACCAAATTTCCAAAGCATGGGCCTCTCTACCAGAGGAAATCGTGATGATGGCGTGCGGATATAATGCTCACTGACGTTGCTTTTTGTAAGGAAAAAACAAGGAGCTTCATCGTCCCATTTAAGTTATACATAAAATGCAAACAGAACGAGGAGAAAAAAACATGTAAAATCTAGTCCACAATGTCAAGCGCGCGAGCTTGTGTCATTTACTTTATGCTGTGTGCAACAGAAACTAGAGAACGGAGACCTTTAAATTTTGCCACAAAACCCAGTCACCTCAATGGGAGACTGGTATTAATCCTAAACCCTGTAGAACTGATATAGTCCACCTGTATGGACTATATACCATGTACCTATATTGCGTAGATACGGCTTGATTTCGGGTTAGTTTTAAAACACGTTAATTTCTAATGTCAAAGATCAAGCGCATCTCTCATCATATGGAAAGTCGCATAGTTTTGATTTCGTTTGCATTGGGTTTAAGGCAACCCCGGCTCTATGAAGAGAGGAAGGGAAAAGTGTATCTTGTTTTGTTTCGACAACTCCTGGGTTTTGTAATCTGGTTTAAATTAGAACACAAGACACGGGACCAAGTACTTTAATTTTCGCGTTTTTATCACATTTAAACCGTTTTTCACCATTTCGTGTATCCCTGAGTAGTGGTAACACAGGTTGGTATTATATGTCTATAGAACAGGGTCAATGGGAAATTTCGAATATTCTCATGACATTTTCCAGCCTACGATTATAATCAATCACCTGTAGTAGTCATTCCAACGACATCAGCGTTCTTGAGAATTTCGTAATCTTCTTGATTTCTCAGTTCTTGGAGCTCATCTGCCATTTCATCAAACATCTCCTGGAACTGGAAGATGGTTTGATGACAGCTTTCACATGCGTCACGAACCCATCTGCGGTACAGACACCAGCGATCCGATGTGTCAGCTATTTCCCACACATTTTCAACCTGAAAAAGTGGTAAACATGCATCGAATCGTCGATGACTCTCCAGCAAAAGGACGATGATTTACCAAGCTTTTGCCGCGGGGACAAGGATTAATTACTCACTGGTTCTTGTACTGTTAAATTAAACCCGCTGTGTTGGATCCAAACATTTAGGTCAGTACGTTAAGATATCCGTTCTCAACCTTGCCTATTACACCAACCTCTCTGTTCTAAAGGTTCGAGGGCTTTGGTCCCAAAAGTGATTGGGATGATCCATGTTCATCGGGCAACTCCTACGGATGCGCCAAAATATCTTGTTAATTAATAGTGGTTTAGTGAGATCCCCTTATAAATATAAGACTTTTCTCTCAGTCTTCTCTTTTACCGGCGAAAGGTATTTATCTCTTGTTATATTTATGGTTGTTTCTGTTGTTGCTTTTAACAAAAAAAGAAATAATAACGTGACAATAACGGAAGATTATTTAAACAAATCGCTTACGCCTGCTAAGCCTTTCGTTTATGTCATCTCAAACTATCTGCTTTAGCTGAAATAATGGGCTAACGTAAAGCAACTGTAACTAAAAAAATACCCAGAAAACCTTTTGCGATTGTCCCACTTACTTATATCTTTCATTTACTAGCAGCCTTTCTAGAAACATGTATAGGTGGATAATTACAAAACTGACCTGGGCGGCTTCCTCCTTAGTCATCACGTCATCTTTCTTGAGCTCTATCCGAATTATATCCTTTATCTTCTTTCTCATAAGGCGAGCATTCTGGTATTGAAAACTGCCCCATTCGGCACGCATCTCGGTACCACTCGAGGTCGCTTCGGTGTTGGGTTCATCTGACAATGGCCTGGGATTAAACTGTATAACTTCGTCAGTTTCGAGAATCCTTTGTTCTTCCAAGACGTCAGCATCAAATTTAAAACTAGGGGACTTCCATTTCTGATCAGTGTTAATTCCTCTGTCTTCGTCATTTTCACTTGGCTCTTCGTCTGCTTCTTCGTCTCCTTCCGGAGTTGCTCGTTTGTCCGTGCAGCTGGTCATGGTGTTTCCTTGGAATTGAAAAAAAATACTAAATAAGATTCTTGGTTTCCCTTTTGAACAGCAAAGTTTGTTGAACTTCAATCCAGGAGGATAAGTTAGGCAGACGAACATGACTGCCGTAACTGGGTTTTGCAACCAATCTCGTGAGACACAGATATAACAATACTGCAATGTATAATGAGAGATTTTTTGTTTTCGTCCACCAAAATGGCGGCGATGACGTAACGTGAAAATCACCTATTGATGGTTTTCATCTGACGTCACGGCGGCCATGTTGGTGTACAGAACAATCCGGTGAAATGAATTATTAATGAGAAGGGCAGTGATGATCGTTACTTAGGCACTAACAATAGAGAGGCCCTCACAAGGGTTTTGGGAATAAGAGAACATGGATAATTTGAACAGGGAACAGGAGAAGTAAGACAAAATATCTTTGGGAACATAAAACATTTTAGAGATCAAAAAGGTGGGAAAAAAGTTTGGACGTAATTTCGGAAACGAAACTCCCCCTTCCTCCTTCTCCTCCTTCCTTCCTTCCTTCCTTCCCCAAATGGGAGCTGGTTATTTTGAAAGTTCGTAATTTACTCTTTGAAGATGTTCTGGAGAGACTAAATAATATATATAGACATACATCTGAGCTGCGGATAGAAACATGAGAAGATTTTTGGAGAACATCCCAGTTATGAAAACTACTCAGGTAAGCACTTAGCAGTAACGAAAGGGAAGCATGAAAATGTCTTTCATATACGTTTGGTCTTATTTATTAGGTCTCTTCGTTCTGTCTCTGCAATTAACTGACACATTGTTATTCAATTTCATTGCTCTTAAATGTGATGATGATCCTTGAAGTCCAATTTTACTGGTTTTGCTTCCAAATGCAGCGCAATATTTGTAGCATAAACATTTTTTTAAAAGTAAGTTGTATTCTGCTTACCTTTGTGTGAAATGGCTCCAATTGCCTGAATGTTCTCGGAAGTTAGTGCTTCGCCGTAAATGTGCAAATGGGAAACTCTCACTGAAAATTTGTTCTCCGAAGAACTGCTATCAGTGACACTAATTTTTATATCGAACTGCGTCGCCAGGGAAAGACCTTTGCCAATGTTAGCACTTTTTACTTCACTTCCATTGTGCCATAGAATAGCCATTCCCGTTTCGAAGTCGTTAAGACGCACCGACAAAGTTCCACTCATTATATTCCAGTACTTTCGCGGTAATTGGCATCTCCGCTGGCATAAGATCTCTTTGAATGAAAGAGGCTGTCAGCTTTCCTATTTCATCGTCAAATTCACAAGCAAGCTGCACGCCCAACCCATCAGGATGATAGCTTATCATCATCCTGCTTTCTCTCAAGGGATAAATAAATGCAAGCAAGGTGATGGATTTTTCAGCATCCACAAGGCCACCACTTAGGTTTGGAATCACGATGAAGGAATCAGAAATGTCCTTTAGTTGTAATGATCCTTGAGGGTGTCCCTCGGGTCCGGGTCCCGGATAGACATCTGAAACGATGGCCATTTCCTCTTGGGAAAAATATTCCAAGTGCTGACAATCGGCATTTAAAGGGAACATGGCAAGAGGTTTGGCAAAGCCTATGAAATAGAAGAGCTTTAAGATAACTATAACCCTTTAAATTTATTGTTTAAATTAGAACTCATTAATTGGATTGGCCAATTAATAAAGCTAACATAAATGCACCGCAGAATTGCAGAATTCTGTGCAGATCATATCTGCCGAGCCAGACTGAATCCAATTTAGATTCAGATCGTGGCCTTTAGGGGGTGTTCCAAAATCCCATTACTTGGAATCATAATCCTTGGTCTTGGCAGTTGTGTGTAATAAACTTGCAAAAAACAACAAACAAACAACCGCTGCACAGAACTTTCAGTTGGTGTGTACTGGGTTGGGTTATATTGGGCATCCCTCTAGTTTGGTTAAGCCCAAGGCCTATTATATCTTACCGTCCTGGTATGGGTCCATCGGTGGTACAGGGAGTCCAAGCCACTCTGGGATTATAAGATTCCTTTGTGTCTGTCAATGCGTGATTTGAGCCCATTTTACAAGGGAATCGTATTGCAACGATGTCATGGCTAGAGGCATTATTCTTTCAGCTCAGCTTCGTGAAACACCCTTCCTTTGAGTTCCTCATTAATTTTGTCGTGATAGACAATGAGTGCTGCAATCTCGTTCATTTTCTTTTTAATCTCTGCGAACGCACAACTGAGATCTTTAGGCATCCGTTTGTTCTAAATGCAGAGGAATTAAAGTACGTAGCAATTTCTTAAAATACCAATAGCAAAACTTCAAACTGAGATTTGATTGGAAGGCTTCATCAGTCCATATGAAAGAAGCTTACAATAATATTTTCTTTTACAAAAAGAATAATCAGTTAAATTAAAGAAACCACTTACAAATGACAACTGGGCGAGCATTTATTGCCTCATTATTGATATGCATGCCCAATATGTTAATTTTTTCCCTAAAAGAAGGCGCTATGCGTATGTGTGAATTAATTAAAGACATTAACTGATTTTTATGATAGCCTTTGAAAGAATTTAGACACCCATGCTCCTTTTTGTAGGCCACACTAATTTTATCACCAGCAAGGGCCCTTGATAATCTAACCATTTGCAGCTTTAATTACGTAGAAACCCGGCAGGGGACTCCCATATAAAATGGGGAAGGATGCTCGTCGGAAATTTTAAATTAAACCCATAACCGAGACCAATCTGGACGTGGCCCAGGGTTTTTTTTTTTACCCCTAAAAGAGACCATTTTAAAACATGAATATATAAAAAATACAGTGCCTTTTAATGATGGCAACACATTATCATCTAATACTTTCACCTACGTGAAGAAATATAAAAGTGCAAAAATACACTTTTAAATTTCTTCGCGCGCAACTTTAAAAGAGACCTTCACGGCCATATATTATTGCGTTTTGCCCAGAGCACCCTAAGTGAGACCAAAATCCGAAATTTATACCCTTAAGCGAGACGACGAGCATCCCTCCCCTTTTTATAAGGGAATCATCCCCCCCCCCCCCCTCTCCCCTTGCGTAGAATTTTGATTGACATCAAGTCATGGACGTAGATCATACCCAGGATGTAGACCTTTCATGTATCCTGACATGTAACTTAATAACACTAGCTTTTGTGACTGGTCTATCACAGCATTTATCGGTAGAGGCCAACGGTGTCATTTAAAATCCAACAGAGTCAACGAGAGAAGCATGCAAAACTGGTTCACTCTCACATTAACCGTGGTCACACTGCAGACT
>NC_090874.1:18768242-18775742 GCF_036669935.1 Montipora foliosa | reverse complement strand
GGTGAAAGCAAGGCTTAGGTGACAATTCAGCTGTAAGACCCCACTTTCAAGCTTACCAAAAACATGCAAAATAACAATGTCATTTCTTCCCAGTTTGGCTTTTTAAATTCCCAGGAATTCTTAAATATTAAACTCGGGGATTATTAAAAATTTTGAATACTTAACCATTTACTGGAAATCTGCGCCTCTGCTCTCTGTTTCCTTCTAATCCAGCTTTCTTTTTCATTCTCATCAGTTCCTGTAGAACGATGGTTACCCCTTTATTCAACGGCTTTCCAGAACTCACAAGATTCAGCATAGCTTTATGCAGCTTGACCAATACGGAAGTGACATTTGCTTTCGGGAATCTATCCGAGCCGTGTGCAACTACTGTTAAGATGTCCTTGATTATTTCCAGATTCACACTTTGGGTATTACGGTCTTTTGGCTTTCCCGTGATCATCTTGTTGAGCAAGTCCATAACTCTTCGATTGAGCAGCCATGATGCCTGAAATGAGCTGAGCAATTCATCTAAATATATCTGAGATTCACAACAACAAGCTTTGGAAAGGAGTTTCAGAAGAACGATAACTTCACCATCTTGAATCTTTTGAGTCTTCTCAAGGACTGGTAGATGTTCTAAGATAAAACAATGAATATCTTCCGGACTCTTGTCAAAAAGATCTTTCATAACTTTGACTGAAGGAGATTCTCTTTGGTTAGTAGCTTCTTTTGCTTTTCCGGTTTTAAATTTTTTTTGATTGCCATTTTGGACAGTTGTATCCCTATTTTCCTTAGCTTTTTTTTGTTCTACCCTTCCTTGCTCTTCTTCGTCTACAGACTTCGAGTTGTCCTCAAGAAGAGTGGTATGTCCGCCGCTTTTCTCACTCCCGACATCATTTTGTGGTGATGAGACGTTTTTTTCACCCAGCACACGACCATTATCGGTATTCTTGTGCAGTTTGGACTTTTTTTTGTTCAATTTTTTACTCCCTCTTTGTTTCCTATTACATGTTCCTGTTTTCACAACGTTAGGCATTTTGCTTTGGGGTGACGATGCTTCCCGGCATTGAATGATAACTTTGGGACCATTATTTTGAGCTACATCGGGCATTTCTTCCACCCCTAGCTTTTTGCTTTCGTTATTAGCTTCATCTCTGTTTCCACCTATTTCACACAGTAAATGTCCTTGTTGCTCTTTCATTTCCCCAGATTGTTTCCAATCGGGTTCTTCCATTGCTTCAGAGAGCAAACAAGTTTGTTTCAGCTGTGTATTGTCACAACTGCTGACTTCAAGAGTGTTCATCACTTTATACCAGTTCTCTTGGTGCCTTTGCTGCTTGTGGGCAGGCGCATCTTGGGCCTTACCGACTTTTCCTTTAGCGTGATCCTCAAAAGGAAATGGAATGTAGTCCAGAGAAAGACCCTCGTTTATTTCAAATTCATTTTTTGTGAATCGTATGCCATGTTGGCCTTCAAAATCCTTTCTTTTTGAACCATCCCTTTGTGGCAAGGTGCATTTCTTGAGCAACACCTCGTCTCTTTTCTCTATTTGTTCACTTTTGTTTTTTGAAGGCTTTTGATCTTGTTTTCTAGGCACGGGTTTTCTTGTTCCACATTTTTTAGACACAGTCTGTTGGGGTGATTTTTTTGAAGCACATGTGCTGTCAACAAGAACACCTTTCTCTTGGTGCTCTTCGTTTTGTAGTAGAACTCCTCCCTCTTCTTCTCTGGCTGCATGTTTTCTCATCAGGCCACCACTGTTTTGTGGAAGAGAACTGTCATCACTTCCTACACCTACAGTTTCCTCCAGTTTCCTTCTTCTATGCCTATTACGTGGGTGTCTTTTATCGTGTTGTCTAGTACAATCCGTAGTCGTTTCCTCCTCCCTTCCTAACGCAACATTCTTCGGGAGAATTTTGCCTTCTACTTCAATATATATACCTTTTAGGAACTGCTGGCCTTCATTTCTACTATTCTTTTGTTTTCCATCATCTTCAAGTACAGTACCATTTTCTTCCTCATGTTGATGCTTTCTACCATCTTGCCTCCCTGCGTCTTGCGGGGTTTCATCTTCTTGCGTCAAATCACTCCTTTTTAAAGAACTATTTATGCCTTTGCGAGCACATTTCTGTCGTGGTTTTTCCTTTCGATGAACGTTTTTCACCGGACTTTCAATTCCAATTGCCCTGTTATTTTCACGAATACATTTTGAGCGCGTTTGTTTGCTTTTCCCACGTTGGCTAGAGTCACCGACCCCTGTGGCATTTTCTACATCTTCATCCCCGACATGACCGACTTTTTCTTCTTCAGTGCTATTTTGTGAGAATTTTTGACCCAGTCTTTCGGACTCGTTCCTTCCATTGCAGTTTACCAGACTCGCGTCCTCTATATATTGAAGTTCGTTGTTGTTTATGTGCTCTTTGACCCTGCTTTCCTTCTTTGCGCTTATTCTTGGTTTTCGTATTCGTGGCTTTCTATCTTTCTGGACATAAGAATGTTTCATACCAACTTTTTCTTCCTTTATTCCCTTGCTGCTTCCATTAACACTTTTCTTTGCTGCAGACCCTCTTTGCTCGTTTTTATTTCCTAAACGTAAATCATTATTCTTTGACAACCTTTTGGTGATGTCTGTACATAGCGTTGATTCTCCCCCATTTTGAATGCACATTTCTCCTTCATATTCGTTATCTTTAACTGCTGCGTCATCTTGCAAATCAGTTTGTGACACCTGCGTAGGGAAATCAGTACTCTTGTTGCGGATATATCTGTTATGTCTTTTTCGTGGACGTCTTGGTTTTAGTTTGTCAGTCCCGTCTTGCATTCTACTTCCTTCTGACCCTACATCAGTTGCATCTTTTGTGAGCACTCCTTTACTAAACGATTTCTTTTTTGTATCAACTATTTGCCTGTGGTCTTCAGTGTTGAAGATGGAACCACTTGAGCTTCTTTTGAGATTTCGTTTGAAGGTAAACCTTTTATATCGTATTTTTTTATGTATTACATCCTGTAGAGAAATTCTGTATCTTATTCGGAATGGAAGCGAAAAACTATCTGTAATCAGCCTTGTTCAATCCACGGCAACACGAAAACGCAGTCCCTGTAAAACATGGACACAAAGGCAAAGGATCTGAGAACGTATTATCAGTAGTACCTCAGGATGACATATGTGAGCAAAACATTTAATTGGGGGTAGTAGCAAGATCATTAGCAGAAGTGGCGTACTGTAGTAGTAGTAGTAGTAGTAGTAGTAGTAGTAGTAGTAGTAGTAGTAGTAGTAGTAGTAGTAGTAGTAGTAGTAGTAATGTTGGTGGTGGCGGTGGTGAAAGTAGTAGTAGTGGTGGTGGTGGTGGTGGTAGAAGTAGTAGAAGTGGTGGTGGTAGAAGTAGCGGTGGTGATAGTAGACGTAGTAGTAGTAGTAGTGGTGTTGGTGGTGGTGGTGGTGGTGGTGGTGAAAGTAGTAGCAGTGGTAGAAGTAGTAGAAGTGGTGGTGGTAGAAGAAGTGGTGGTGGTAGTAGTAGTAGTAGTAGTAGTAGTAGTAGTAGTAGTAGTAGTAGTAGTAGTGGTAGTAGTAGTAGTAGTTGTTGTGGTAGTAGTTGTAATAGTAGTAGTAGTAGTAGTAGTAGTAGTAGTAGTAGTAGTAGTAGTAGTAGTAGTAGTAGTAGTAGTAGTAGTAGTAGTAGTAGTGTTGGTGGTGATGGTAGAAGAAGCAGAAATTTTGGTGATGGTAGTAGCAGAAGCAGTAAAGCAGTAGTTGCAATTAAATTTAAAAAAAGTTAAATGCAAAAAAAGTAGCTACAGTAGCATAAGCAGTGCTAATATTAGTAATCGTAGTAATCGTAATTATCATAGTCGTACTATTTATTCTATATTGAGATGAAGAATCATTTTCTTTAATTATTTCATGTGGTGCGGCGAAATAATATATCCAACAAATTGGTGATGCAATGTTTGTGTCCCGGGGAGGGTGGGGGGGGGGGGAACTCCCATATGAAAAGGGGAGGGATGTTTGTCGTCTCGCTTACGAGTGTAAATTTAGGATTTTGGTCTCACTTAGAGTGTTCTGGGCAAAATGCAATCATATGTAGCCGTGAAGGTCTCCTTTAAGGTTGTGCGCGAAGAAATAATAGATAGATTTAGCCAAGCCTAAAGCGGAGCACCCTAGTTATTTATTCTTACTGTCTGCAGGGTTTGTGAAAATAAAAGGTTTCGAATTGACAGCGTTTTGATGTTTCCGGTTGCTGCTTTAATAATTAAATCACTTTCTTTGCTTTTTTCTTCTATAGAAAAATTCATTGCCTAACTAGTGAATTCCACGGTAAATTTTACGCTAAAAATCGATATCGCATGAATCATGAACCGATGAGTGCGACATCGGTTTTTCCAGTGAAATTTACTTTGCAATTCACCAGTTTCGCAACAAATTTTTCTTGAACTGCATGAGTTTTAAAAGAAAACAAGCACACCCTCAGCGAGCGAATGAAAAAGGAAAAAAGCCATTTCAGAGTCAACTGTCAATAGCCAGCGAATAGGAATCACGCTAAAATTAGAAGCCATAAAAACAACTTTGTCAGTTCAAGGTCAAAGAGGAGTTTTACTGATTTTTTTATTCCACTTTATCTCTGAAAACAAGATCATTCACATTTTGATGTATTTCCTTGAAACACGCCAGGTTGGCTTGGTACAAGAATCGGCAGAATACGGCAATGCAACCAAGAAAGGACGAACTTCAAACACGATCTGCTCCAACACTTAATTTAAATAACATTTGTGTGCTTTAAACAAACTTCTGAAAACACAATCTAGTGACATTTCCCTCTAATTTTACGAGAACTCATTGCGAATACGCGTTTATAACATAAGGGCAAAATTTTCTTGTCACTGTCGAGGCACAACGAAAACCAGTTGGGCAAATGGATGAAAAAAGCACTTGTTCGCTCGCATTTTAGATCAAAACAAACAAACAAAAGAGTACAGATAATTGTTATTTAATTCCAGATGACAATAAAAATTCGATTTTCATTCCTGAACAAAGGAAGAACCGATTAAACCACCTTTTAAAAATACGCATCCACTTTAAATGACGCATCCGTAAAAATGACAAACGGTTTAGTGCCCAAGGAAAGAATTTGTGGAGTAACTTCTTCCACTAAGTATGAGCTATTACTGGTATTCTGTTTTGTCGTTGTCGTTCTCTTTCGAGGGCATAGGTCTCCCAGGCATCATGTAACCTTATCAGAGCATCTAAAGATATGCCAAAAATTGCAATACAGAGAAAAAAGCAGCTCTACGCAAATTAAAAATTAACACTCAGCTTTAAGTTTACATCCCGCCGATGCTTGACTTGAATAACTGCGTAGCCACCAGTGTGGACCATAAATATCATGATATGTCAAACTGGATTGAAACCAGCAAAAAATGCAGAAAGAAAACATCTTCCAAACCGTTTTGCACCTGAACACGAAAAGCGTTGACTGTGTAAGAACTTTCGTTGATGTAGTATGGCCGTGTAGCCGCATCGAGCCACAAAAAGCGCGCGAAAAATGAAGCCTGGCTTATGTTTAGGTGAGTTAACCTGGTTGGGGCTGCAATCCAATCGAAAACCAGTACCTGGTGAGCAGTCAACTTCAAAAAACAGCTGACCTCGGTGAGCTCTTAGCTTGGGCCCGCGATATGGTCACGTGATACTGGTCAGTGGATACCTTGTTTGGACAGGTGTCAATTGATCAAAAGATGGATGTCCAATATCGAAGAAGTATGCTGTAAACTAGCATGATACTGGTCACATTGGCATACATGGAGAGGTGGACGAAAGGACGTACGCGCGCGGAGTGTATATATATATAGTGTATATATACTACGTATATATTTATTTTATTTTTTAATTTACTTGACTGATTCATATAACCTTAAAAAAGACCTCTTTTAGGGGTAAAAAAAAGCCTGGGTTACGACCCAGATTGGTCTACTTCAGGGGTTTAATTTAAACTTTTCGACGAGCATCCCTCCCCATTTTATATGGGAGTCCCCTCCTCTCTGGAGTTTTTGTATCAGTGTTCTCAGTTTTGTTGTGGAAAAAGTGGTCACAACATCATCCGTATTTTGACTCCAAGAGGAAGAAGGTTTGACATTGTTTTTCCGGGAAATGGAAAAATCAATGGTAGTAACCATTTATCTACACAAGATGAAAGAAACATTGTTAACTGTTCGTTTTGTCTTGTTCATTCAAAACAAAAACATATCTTTTTCGTATTTTGAGACCAAAAGATATTATTTGTCAAATGCATTCATGGGTAAAAAACGGACTGAAATCTATATTACAGGGCCATTATTAAGCAATATTGAAAACACTGAGAAATAATGCTCATAATAATTTTTTGCTTGAAGTTTAGAATAACTAATAATGTTTACAAGGCTAAGTATTTTAAAAGATAAAAAATTGTAAACGAGGTCGTTTTTTTTAAATATATATAATTTTTAATCTTGTAGGTATTTTCTATCGTCTAAAACAAAGGACGAAAAGGAAGGAAATCGGTTGCAATTTGCCGGAAAAAAGAGCGTCTTTTAATTTGTTTTTTAAACTGATTTGGTTAGTTTGTTCGATCAAAGTTCATTTTATATGTCTTCCTTTGGGTTCCAGAAATTTCATTTTTGTGCACGTGATATAAAGTACCTACTTTAATTACGAGTTGCACCTATCACTGATGTGAATGCAACTACCATGAACTTAGTTTCCCTTAAAAATATGAAGAAAAGCTTCGAAAAGCTAGTCAACTTTCCAAACTTTGGCAAGGTGTTTTAAATGATCGATCGTTACATGTAAATTCAATATGGATAAATAATTTCTCAACAATTTGTGTATACTTTTGGCTGGCAAGGTAGCCAGCGACTGAATCAAATTCAGTTAGAATTTTCTTTCAAGCTGAAACACTAGAACTGCCAAGACAGGTACGACCACCACAAACTTTAAATTTAAAATTCATTTTCTAAAATAGGACTGTTCAATTTCCACAATAATAACTCGTAAATACCATGTAGATGTGAAATTTGACACTAAAGGCCTACACAATTCTTTTCAACCTAATCTGCTAGAACGCAAAGTTCATACTCTTACTTCTGATTTCCATGTGAAACTTCCTTAATTTCTTCTCCGATCTAAATTGCCAGCCGGCCCGTTTAGCATTTTTGATCAATACGTAGAATTTCAGAGGATGTTCTCATAAGAGAATGCCTAAATTGTGTTTACAAGTCAAGCCACGTCAGGAAAGAAACGATAGAAACTATAGGAAACTTTTGCGAAACTATTCCTTATCCCCCACTGTACGGTGGTCGTTTAATTTTTTTACACTGTATTGAAATCTTAAACTTCAAATCCCTCATGTGCAAACATTCAGTTTTTTGATCCAGAGTAGAATAAACCGTCTGATTATCATCCTGGAGCCGTTTGCTCAAAGCCTAGTTAGCGATAAGTTACCGTTGGTTAAGAGGTATCAAAACCTCAGTTATTTAACGCTGGTTAGC